>NC_037677.1:585149-614442 GCF_003255815.1 Theropithecus gelada
CGCGCGGGGGCGGGGGCGCGCGGCCGCGTCGGCGAAGCGCGCGCTCCCAGGGGCGCGCTCGGGGGCGGGTGGGGGGCGCGGGGCCCGCGGGGCGGGGCGGGGCGGGGCGGGGCGGGGCGGTCTTGTCTGTCCTGGGCTCTGCGCGTCCAGCGGAGCCTCCGGGCCCTGCCCCAGCGCCTGGTCCTCCCGGCTGCCTGCGAAAATCACGTCCTGGAGCCGCAGCTTGACGTCTGCGCGGAAACTCGCAGTGCCCCCGGGTCGTGAAGGGCTGGTTTTTTGCTAATGAACATATTAAGAGGCGGAGACGGAGCGCTAGGCTGGAAGTTTCGAATGCAGCGACCAGCAGATGACCTTGAGCGACTCTGAGCCTCTGCCTGGGGGTCAGTGTCCCCATCTGTGAAAAGGGAGTGGTAGGACAAGGTTGAGTAACCTAATGTCCAAATGCCAGGTCGGCCCGAAAAGCCTGGCTGCAGCCCTCCCGGGACAGGATGCAGGCCTCAGGGTTCCCACCTTCCTTCCCCTTGTGGGGCCATCAGCTCCCAGCCTCAGTGCCACCTCGGCGAGGCTGAAGCCCCGTCTGTGTCTCTAGTCCTGACCATCTGGGGAGGCCCTCGCATCTCCAACTGTCCACTGAGCAAACTTCCCTGGAAGCCCCCAGACACCCCAAACGCCACAAACCCTAAATGAAGTCAGCTGCTTCCAATGGCTCTTAGTATCTACCTGCTTCTCAGAACCGCCCCCGTTGTCTTCATCATCATCTTCTTCTGTCGCCACACATCCTCCCCAGGCTGTCGTATAAAGCCCCGACCACCTGGCCTCCTTTTCATCCTTGTACCCCCTCTTCCCAGCCCGGCCCCTCCCTCAGGCCCAGAGCTTCCTAAAGACCTCCTGGCCTCCCCGTCCTCCACGGGACATTGGCCAGCGCTGGTTCCCTGAGGCCCGGCTGCATTCACTCCCCTTTCAGAGTAGGCCGCAGGAACACAGGTCCCTCCCCACCACCCCCCTACTACCTATCCCCCTACCCCCATCCCCCCACCCGCTTCAGCTGGAGCCCTCACCAGCCAGGGCCACCTGCCGGGCAGCCTTGCGGCCTCCACACTCCGGCTCCTGCAGACAACGCGGCTGACCCACAGCACCTCTGCTCCCGGCCTTCACCCCGGAGAGCCTGCCCCTTCTCTGCCCGTGCCACCCACAGCCATCCCTGACCCCACGTCCAGAACAATCTCTCTCCTTTCTCTTCCTCCACCCGCCACATCCCGCCCTCATCACGTTTGACCTTGCGTTTATCTCCTCTGTATTCTTTGTGAGTGTAAGCGCCTGGAGGACAGAGTCCATGCCTCTCCCACCTTTGCCCATCCCATGGATCTGGCAGTGACTGCAACCGCCAGAGGTGTGTGCATTTCCTGTAGGGATCGGTCCTTTCAGTGGGGAATTGTGAGACGCAAATGACATTCGACGATGAGCTGGGAAACAGGAACCCCAAAATTCGTGCTCTTCCTGCCCAGAGCCGTGCGCCTCCATCCGGTGTGCGCGGTGGGTTCATCCTTCCCTCAAGACTGCGTTCAAGGTCACGACACGGGTGGCACAAGCATGTGGCCCCACCGTCATGTCTCCCCTTTTCATGATAAAGAGACCGACCAGCAATGTAGGGGCCGTGGGGAAGATCCCACACAGCCCCTGCATGTCACAGATACAAGTCCTTAGAGACAGAAAGGGGGGCAGAACCAGGATTCAAACCCCAGTCTCCAAAGCAAAGCCCTGAGTTCATTTCATTATAGTAAAGATGCACTGTACATTCCAAGCAATAAATGGTGTCAAGTCCATTTAGGGCAGGATACTATCAGAATAAAAATATATATTCCCGGGTCAGGCACAGTGACTCACACCTGTAATCCCAGCACTTTGGCAGGCCGAGGCAGGTGGATCACGAGGTCAGGCGTTCGAGATCAGCCTAGCCAATATGGTGAAACCCCATCTCTACTAAAAACTACCAAAAATTAGCCAGGCGTGGTGGCACACGCCTGTAGTCCCAGCTACTCAGGAGGCTGAGGCAAGAGGATCGCTTGAAACCGGGAGATGGAGGTTTCAGTGAGCCGAGATCACGTCACTTCACTCCAGCTTGGGTAACAGAGCGAGACTCAGTCTCAAAAAATATATATATGTGTGTGTGTGTGTGTGTGTGTGTGTATTCCCTTTTTAATGGGCAGAGGAGACTTAATCCTTTGCATATGATCCTGTAACTGATGTGGGTTCCAAAGAAAACTTGTAATTTGCATTAAACACCTCAATTGTAAACTCAGATTTTGAGGTGATGGTTCCTTTCAGCAGGCCTTTGTGCACCTACATATTACACATGTGAGCATGGGCGCTCAGCCTTAGCCTGTCATTTCCAAGAGCCTGATAGGTATCATCTTTATCTGGAACTCCTACCATCTCCTTGAAATTCATGCTGTCCACAATCAAAATCATCCTACCTACCAATCCTCTCCCCCGTGTACGTTATTTCTGAGAGCAGCCTCCCTTTCACTTTGAGTCCCCTCAAGAACTTCTACTTCATTTCTCTTGTTCACTGCCTACTCCTGTCGAGACCTCCAGCTATGTCAGGCCTTCAGAGCCTCCTTCCAGCCTTCCCACCATGGCTGCCAGATCACTCTTCCTAAAAAGTCCCTCTTAGCACAGAACACAGGCCCCTTGCTGTACAACCCACGATTCTAAGCCTGCAAACTGAAGAAATCCTTAATTTGACATCAACGGTTTCACGGGCCCTGCACTAAACATTTCCCCTCGCTTTCTGTTCCTCCCGTCTCTTTCATGCTCCGAGATTCAGCTACAGAATTCCCAGCTGTCCATGGAGAGTCCCCACCTGTGGTGTCTGTTTTTCTGACGTGCTCCCTCCTGTTGTCTCCCCTTCCCTGCAACCTGAGTCATAGCTGTACATGGAATTTCACCCTGTCCAGTCCAAGCTCAAACGCCACTTCTTCCATGCGGCCTTCCTGAATCTCCTGATTAGAAAGATTCTCTCGCACCTGTGGAATTACACACCTCTTTATCCACCTGCTGTCCCTGGGACTGGTAATTTATGTGTGTGTTTTATCTGGGGGCTGGCTTATCTGTAATTCTCCCATGTGTTGACTGACACCACAGATGCATAGTGCCTCTGTCTGGAAATGCAGACCAGCACAGGAGCAGGGAGGAGCAGCCCTTTCCGGGGTCCCATTCTGCTCCACCTGTGGGCAGCCTTGCAGAACGTGTGATTGGTGAAAGCCTTGCCATCTTATGTGCTCATAAGTGTAAAAACCTGGTTCAAATGTGTGTCCAGGCAGGAATGAAGGTGCCCCGTAGATGTTTATTAGAATGAATCAAATAGACTCCCAGGGCTGTTGGCTTCAAAAGCTCTGCCAAACCCCTGAAATTTCCATCAGGGATTAAAGTCACGTTTTTGAGCTACTCCACAGTTTTGCCTAGACAAGTCTCGAAAACAGTGTTGTGAGCTCCACAGAGGGACAGCAACATGTATCTAATTAAACAATTAATTAATTACCATGCCAACTAGTATTTGAGGACCTGTTCCTGTGTCTTGCTTTACTGTCTACTGACGCGTAATTCGTCACCATTATTTACCCTAACTTCCAGGACCTTGCTTATTTTTTTTCTGTGTCACTGAATTCCAAGCCAATTCTAATGAGTGAAAAATTAATTACTTAGGTGTAACCGGCCTCGAGATTTCAGGAAATCTGATTGGGGTGGAAAAGAGTAGCAAAGGAATGTGTTGAATCAAAGCAGGCTGGAGGTATGGGTGCCCGGCAGAGAGTTTATTTATTCATGAGCTCGCTAATAGGAAGGAAACACAAAGCTCTCAGGGAATGGTTCCCCTGCATCTCAGAGCTGCACCTGGACTCCCTCCCTCTGTATCAGATTAATGGAAAACTGTTCATGCTGCACTCTCGCCTATGGGCCCCAATTCTCTGATTTTCTTTTTTTTTCCTTTTCCAAAGCTACTGGAAGAGTAGGTTGTAAAATACTGCAGTTGGCGTCCCCCAGGTACTTACATCTTCAATCCTATGTATGGCCGGGGGAAGCAGGGGTTACAATCTCATTGTGACAAAATCTTCCTAAGCTGCAATTTCCACACAGAACTGTGGCTGGCAGCTTATGTTTTGGGTTCTGTTTCATTCTTGTCTTATCGCATCATCAGAAATTCAGCTTGGGTAGACTAAAGAAAGGACAAAAGTGAGTAATTGCCGGACATAGAAAGCTGGGTTTAATTAATTAGTATTTAGAAAGAAACTTAAGACTCCTGAAAATGGCCGGGCGCGGTGGCTCACGCCTGTAATCCCAGCACTTTGGGAGGCCGAGACGGGCGGATCACGAGGTCAGGAGATCGAGACCATCCTGGCGAACACGGTGAAACCCCGTCTCTACTAAAAAATACAAAAAAACTAGCCGGGCGAGGTGGCGGGCGCCTGTAGTCCCAGCTACTCCGGAGGCTGAGGCAGGAGAATGGCGTAAACCCCGGAGGCGGAGCTTGCAGTGAGCTGAGATCCGGCCACTGCACTCCAGCCTGGGCGACAGAGCCAGACTCCATCTCAAAAAAAACAAAGACTCCTGAGAGCAACTCGTCCATGCAGTCAAGAGATCATTAACATTTTCGTGGCACAGGTGTTTTTCACAACATTAAGAATTAACTCTGTAATGTGACTATGACTGAGTTTGGTAAACCAGAGGTACATTTTCCTATCTATTAGTGGTTACTGTCTTCCTCTGGAAGTAACAAACTATCCAGTCATTTACTGAAGAACAAGTACACTAGTAAAAGAGAAAAAGCAAGAAATACTCCCAGAGAGTCCCGCAGTCCAATTAATTTGCTTTTCCATTTAACTGATGGACGTGCTGAGAATTCACTGTGAGTCAAAGACATTTTTAAGGAAAAACAAGCTGTGAAATGTATCCTGAGCAAGTCACCTAAGTGTTTGGTTGCATATGTCATTATACATCAATATACAATTATCAATAATTAAATTATTTCTGGTAATTTGAATAATTTCAGTTAATTGTTAATCACTGTGCTAACGGTAACACGGGCAGCACAAAATAACAAATTAGGCAAAGATTGCTCCTGTTTGATCTTAGATTATATAACACTTTACAGCAAATTTCCTTTGCCAATTATGATTAATGTCTGGCTTACTTAAGCTATTGTTAAAATTAATTACCATTCTCAGAACCCATATCCACTAACAACTGAGACAAGGGACACACAGGCTTCTGAAGTGGAAGGGAGAGGCTGGAGACTAAAATTTTTCCATCAAACTCAGCAAAGTGAGAAAGTGTCAGAGAATTTTAAAATTGACCTTATTTTTCAAAATGGAAAAACACACACACACCCCAAGTCAAGCGCATTCCCAAATGGCTTCTGCGGTGAGACCCCACTGCGGTGCTCTGGAGTCCTGCGAGTCGCAGAAGCTTGTGGCTGTGACCTGAGTCTGGACCATCTCACACCCACACCCGACAAAAGCAAAGAAAAACAGAGATGGTCATGAGGCTCCACTGTCCACACTGAGGCCACAGTGATCCAGGGGGTCCAGCAGCTGTGAGACCAGGCTCCCCAACCATCACCTTGCAAACCAGAGATTGAAGCTTCATTTGCTGAGAAAGGTCTGGGGAAGCCTGAGACAAGGGGCCTCCCGGAACATCCAGACCCCAGTCAGGCGGGAGTGCTGCTCTGGCTGGCACTGTGTCTCAGGTCCTTACCGTCCTGGCCACCGATGTCTTAGGCTGGGCTCCAGGAAGCAGGGCCTGAGGCAGAGGCTGGGGGGTGCGTGCCTCATGGAGGGTGTGCGCTGCAGACAGAACCCATCAAGGGGTGGCCACCTCAGCACAGGAAGAAGCAGAGCCCTTGGCCCTGCAGCTCAGGACACCACAGGGCCAGTCCTCAGGGCAAGACGACAGCCTGGGCCAGCCGGGTGTGGGCAAGGAGCAGCCCACCCATGGGCTCATCCCACTGGGAACACGCGTGGCTGTGACCCACCCACAGCCACATGACAGCCGCTGGAGGATGGGGCACCCAGCCTAGAGCAGACAAGCAGGCTTGCTGAGAACCACCACATGTCAGCCAGGCAGAAACCAGGAACCCGCAGCTCCTCATATCCACCGAGCAATGCGTCCGGGCAGACAGTGTCTCAGAGGGTGAAGGTTCCCCATGATCTCCGGGGACCTGCAGGTGAGGATCCTGTGTGATCTCTGTGGACCCACAGCTCCTCATATCCACCAAGTAGCGTGTCGGGGCAGACAGCATCTCAGAGACTGAGGGTCCTGCATGATGTCTGGGGACCTGCAGGTGAGGATCCTGTGTGATCTCTGGGGACCCGCAGCCACTCACATCCACCAAGTGGTACATCCGGGCAGAGGGAATCTCAGAGGGTGAGGGTCCTATATGATCTTTGGGGAGAACATCGAATGTACGTGATTCACTGCTTTTTGGTTTATTTTCTATGTTATTCTTTTTCTGTGTCTTATTTTTATGACTCCATTTGCTTTGTGTGGACTCATGAAGAATTTTAGACAATGTCCTGGTGCCAAGCCATGTGCTGGATGCCGTATAGGACGTGGGTCAGGAGCTTACACGCGTGCAGGGCCTGTAGTCCTAGGACGTGGGTCAGGAGCTTACACGCGTGCAGGGCCTGTGGTCCTAGGACGTGGGTCAGGAGCTTACACGCGTGCAGGGCCTGTAGTCCCAGCAAGAGACACAAAAGGAAACAGAAGCCGGTGGACACCCCTGGAAAGTCAGGGCTTTTAGCCGGGAGAGGTTAGTTTATAAGGAACCACGGATTGTCCAAAAGATCTGATTCGAAACCCTTCCCCTGCCCACAGGGACCTTGTGTCACTCAAGCCCTGGAAGTGCGCGGCCAGGGCCTCGCCCGGACCAGGCGCGTGTCTCCCCTGCCCCAGGTGCTGCCCGGCTGAAGGTTTCCCCCTGGTGGTCAGACCTCCGATGTGGGCGTGGGGAACCTTGGCAGGTTGTCAAGCTCTGCAGGCAGCTCCCGTGAGCCTGGCCAGGCTCCGGTTTCCTTCCCAGCTCCTCACCCTGCCCCGGCTGGGAGAGAAGCGGGCACACCGGGGCCCTGGATCCTCCGTCCCTGGCATGCCTCTCTGGATGCTCACTGAGGGCAGCTCCCCGCGGGGCCTTCTCACAACACCAAAGCCAAGGCTTCCCCACACACGGGCTCCTCGGGAATCTGACCCCAGATGGGAAAGCGTGGCCAGGCAGACAGTCACAGAGTCTTGGCCAAAGCACTTGCACCAGGCACCCCCCGACGCCCCACAGCTACGGGGGAGGGCTCTGAGGAGACTGCCCATCCCAAAGCAGCTTGCCCCAGCCCCACAGACTCAGATGCATGCACCTCTTCCTGCAGCCCCCGTAGCATCCTCCTTTCCAGCCTCACCAAGGGCTGCACGAGGCTTCTCAAGGAGCTTAGACCCCAGGAAGAAGTAGTTGTGCAAAAAACTCACAGGAGAGCAAAGCAGAATTTAGCAAGTGCCACGAGTAGCTTGTCCCTGAGGAAGGTGAAGGATGAGGAGGTTAATTTGAAAATCACCCACTCCTGCTCGGGTCCAGTGGGCACTCCCATTGCGTGGCGCCTACTCCATTCCTTTCACGGAGAAGCACGGCTGTCACTCCCTCTGACCATGGGCCTCCGCAGAACGTTAGATGAAAATGCTCTGAAGCACAGGAAAGAGAGAAAGAAAAAGATTGGAGGGTGGAAAGAGAGAGGTCAGGAATGGAGGGAAGGACAGAGGCGGGAGAGGAACACAGAGGGTGTACTCTCACGGAGAAAGATCCGTGTTAGCAACAGGGAAGAGATGGGTGAAGCAAAACACAAATTCAGGCAGAAATAGAGTTGAACTCATGATTTTTAAGATATGATAAATTAGATATCTTTTTAAACAATAGGGATGCAAAATGCTGTAGTTTTTTGTTGTTGTTGTTGCTTTATTTTGTTTTTGAGACAGCATCCCACTCTGTCGCCCAGGCTGGAGTGCAATAGCATGATCTCGGCTCACTGCAACCTCCACCTCCTGAGTTCAAGCGATTCTTTTGCCTCAGCCTCCTGAGTAGCTGGGACTACAGGCCTGCACCACCAGGCCTGGCTAATTTTTGCATTTTTAGTAGAAACAGGGTTTCACCACTCTGGCCAGGCTGGTCTCAAACTCCTGATCTCAAGTGATGTGCCCGCCATGGCCTCCCAAAGTGCTGGGATTACGGGTGTGAGCCACTGTGCCCAGCCCAAAACGCAGTGTTTAAATGTTGCTGTGGAAATTAGATGCTGTCCTCGCTTCGGCAGCATATATACTGAAAATTAGAAATTAGACATTGTATCAGATTCCTGGGGCGGCCATAACTAAGTGCCACAAACTGGGTGGCTTTAAGCAGCAGACATCAGCCAGGCACGCCGGCTCATGCCTGTAATCCCAGCGCTTTGGGAGGCCAAGGAGGGTGGATCCCTTGAGCCCGGGAGTTTGAGACCAGCCTGGGCAACATAGAAAGATCTCATCTCTATGAAAGATTAAAATAAAAACAATTAGCCAGGCGTGGTGGTGTGCCTGTGGTCCCAGCTACTCGGGAGGCTGAGGACCACCTGGGTCCTGGAGTTTGAGACTTCAGTAATCTATGATTGTGCCACTGCGCTCCAGTTTTGGTGACAGAAGGAGACCCTGTCAATCAGTCAATCAATCAATAAAAGGAAAAAACCCCAGAAAGGTCTTGTCTCAGTCCTGGGGCTGGACATCTGAGATCCAGCTATCAGCAGCGCCCTGCTCTCCCTGACCCCTGGAGGGGCGGATGCTTCCCACCCTTCCAGCTCCTGGGAGCTCTGCAGCACTTGGCATTTGGCAGCTGATCGCCGCGTGCCTCCAGTCTCTGACTCCATGGCTGCACTGCCATCTTCCCTCAACTGTGCTGGCTCCAAATGTCCCCTTTTTATGAGGACATCAGTCATATTGGATTAGGACCCAGAGCAGTGACCTGATCTTGACATGGTGAAATCTGCAAACACCCTATTTCCAAAATAGCTACACTCTGAGATGCTAAGGGTTAGGGCTTCCCTCTCTCTTCTTTTGGGGGGACACAGTTTACCCCATAACAGATGTTAATACGGGAGAAAACAAATGTAGGCAGAGACTTTACATCCTGAGCATTGGAAACAGAGAAGGGTTAACTCTCACACGGCAAATGAATGAACCAAAGCGGTGGAGTGCAATGGAAGCAGTGGGAGAAATTATCAGTAACATATGGCACACAACTTTTACAATTTTTGAATAACAAAGAAGCTAAAAGGCAATGAACATGCGATTATAAAAGAGACTGGTTTTATTTCTACAACGTGAGAAACGGATCACGCTCATTTCATCTGCTGATTAACTGATGGGCTGCCAGACAGTTTCATTTGACATCACATGTTTCAGCTCACCTTAGTAAATGGGCAGCTACTCCAACAGACAGTGCCTCTGGTTATAATTTTCTGAGACCAAAATATTCCCTTTTATTATCATAAAACTTCCACTAGTGAACGTGTCTTAGCTCTTCAGAGAAGAGCACTTCCTAGTACTGACCCATAAAAATGAGCTGCAGTAACAGGAAGCCCCTTTGCACTAGGGCTGACTCCTCTGTCAAGCAGAGACCACCCTGGAGAACAGACGGGGTTGTGTCCTGCACACAGTCACCCCTTCAAGGAAGAAGAGGAGCCACCTCTGGGCCGTGCACACCCATTTCTTCCTCACTCTCACCAGTCGGGTCAGTCCTCCACTCTCCTGGGCAGTGTGTGCATAGATGTGCACTGTGTGTGCTGTGTGTGCATGCATGTGCGTGCACTGTGTGTGGTGTGTGTGCATGAGCATGGACTGTGTGTGCTGTATGTGCATGCATGCGTGTGCACTATGTGTGGTGTGTGTGCATGAGCATGCACTGTGTGTGGTGTATGTGCATGATCGTGCACTGTGTGGTGTGTGTGCATGAGCGTGCACTGTGTGTGCTGTGTGCATGCATGTGCGTGCACTGTATGTGGTGTATGTGCATGAGCATGGACTGTGTGTGCTGTGTGTGCATGCATGCGTGTGCACTATGTATGGTGTGTGTGCATGAGCATGCACTGTGTGTGGTGTATGTGCATGATCGTGCACTGTGTGATGTGTGTGCATGAGCGTGTACCGTGTGTGGTGTATGTGCATGAGTGTGCACCTGTGTGTGGTGTGTGTGCATGAGCGCATACTGTGTGTGGTGTGTGTGCATGAGCGTGCACCTGTGTGTGGTGTATGTGCATGAGCGTGCACCTGTGTGTGGTGTGTGTGCATGAGCGTGCACCTGTGTGTGGTGTGTGTGCATGAGCGTGTACTGTGTGTGGTGTGTGTGCATGCATAAGCGTGCACCTGTGTGCGTGTGTGTGTGTGTGTGTAAAGAAAGGCTAGGAATGAACAGAGCTCCCTCCACATGGAAGAAAATATAATGCATGGGAAGATGTCTTCCCTGCAAAAGTAAAATAATTAAAAACTGGAACTGACATATTAACGGATGTGATTAGCCTGGCTGAAAATTGTGTGAGAGCCTTTTTTAAGGTATGGGGGAAATTACAAATGGCCACACAGAAACTAATCTAATAGGACAAATAAGGCAATTAACTTTAGGAAAAACAAAACGAAAGGATCCATGGCGATGGTAGATGCTAAGTTCTGGATAACACTTGCTTGTAATGTTACGTCGACGTGGTTTGACTTGGGTATAGCATTTCGCTATTTGCTTTCGGTATTTTGTTTTTCTGTTCCTCCTTTCCTGACTTCTTTTGGACTAGTCAAATTTTTTTAGTAACTATTTTAACTCCCTTTTTCTTACATCTCTTTGCATTGCTTTCTGTATTCTTGTTATATATATTATATATATGTACATTATAAACCTCACAAAGCAGTGAGATAATATTTGGGTTACCAGTAATATGACTTTTGAAAAATTAGAAGAAAAAATGTAAAGTATGAAGTCTTTTCTGTTTACCATTTTAGAGGCTCTTCATGCATTCCTATAGATCCGAATTTCTATCCAGGGTCCTGAAGAACTTCCTTTAGAATTCTTGTAACACAATTATGCTTGGAGTGAAATGCCTTTACTGTATCTTCAATTTTAAATGATATTTTCACAGGATTTAGAATTCTGGGTTGACAGCTACTTCTTTCTGCTCTTTACAATCTTATCCCATTGTATTCTGGCCTCCATTGTTTTTGAAAAAAAAAAAATCAACCCTAATTCGTGTTGTCATCCCCTTGGATAGAATTGTCATCTTTCTTTGGCTGCTTTCAAGACCTCGTCTTTCTCTTTGGTTTCAACAGGTTCACACGCATGTTCTTGGTGCCATTTTCTTCGTATTTATCCTGTGTAGGGTTTGCTGGGCTTCTGTGATCTGTGGGTTCTTGTCTTTCCAACTTCACATAATTCTCAGTTCTTCTTCCAACATATTTTCTCTACTCCTTTCTTTCTTTCTTTTCCTTCCAAACTTCTCTCACACTTGTGTTGGAGAGATAGATATTGTCCTAAAGATTATGAGACTCTGTTCGTGTTCTATTTTAATAATTTTTCTGTTCTACAGATTAAATAGTTAATTGACCCTTTCTTCTAACATTTGCAACCCACTGTTAAACTTGTCCTGTTAATTTTTTTTATTTTATATATTATGCTTTTCAGTTTTCTAATCTCCCCTTTTTTTGCAGTTTAGAATTCTCTGTTGAGATTCCCCGTTTGCTCATTCACTCCAGCAGCTGTGATGAAGATGTGAGTTTGTCATAGTTTCTGGGGAGGGCTGCTTGTTAATTCCAACATCTAGGTTATCTAGGGACCAGCTTCCTTCAACTGCATATTCTCTTGATGATGGCTTATATTTTCCCATTTATTTGCACATCTAGTAATTTTTCAAATTTTTTAATTCTTTATTTTTATGGGTACATAGTATGTGTATACATTTATGGGGTACATGAAATATTTTGATACAGGCATGCAATGTGAAATAATCACATGGAGGTAAATGGGGTATTCATCGCCTAAAACATTTTTTATTTCTTTGTGTTATGAACATTCCAACTATACTTTCTAAGTTTTTTTTTTGTTGGTTTTTTGAGATGGAATTTTGCTCTTGTCACTCAGGCTGGAGTGCTACGGCGTGGTCTTGGCTCACTGCAACCTCCACCTCCCAAGTTCAAGCGATCCTCCTGTCTCAGCCTCGTGAGTAGCTGGGATTACAGGTGCACACCATCATGCCGGAATAATTTTTGTATTTTTAGTAGAGACGGGGTTTCACCACGTTGGCCAGGCTGGTCTTGAACTTCTGACCTCAGGAGATCTGCCTGCCTCAGCCTCCCAAAGTGCTGGGATTACAGGCATGAGCCACCATACCCATTTCTAAGTTATTTTTAAGTGTGCTAAATTATTGTTGACTGCAGTCAGTCTGCTATCAATTACTACACTTTATTCATTCTAACTGTACTTTGTACCCATTAGCCATCCCCACTTTCTCCTGCACTCCCCACTATTCTTCTCAGCCTCTGATAACCATTATTCTACTCTCCATCTTCATGAGTTTGATTAATTTTTAGCTCCCACAAATGAGTAAGAATATGCAGAGTTTGCCCTTCTGCGCCTGGCTTATTTCACTTAGCATAATATCCTCCAGTTCCTTCCATGTTGTTGCAAATGATAGGCTCTCATTCCTTTTTATGGATGAATCGTACTCATTGTGTACATGTACCACTTTCTCTTTACCTACTCATCTGTTGATGGACACTTAGGCTACTTCCAAATCTTAGCTGTTTCAAATAGTGCAGCTATAACGTGGGAGTGCAGATATCTCTTCTATGTACTGATTTCCTCTCTTTGGGATATATCTCTAGCAATGGGATTGCTGGATCATACGGTAGTTGTATTTTCAGTTTTTTTAGGAACTTCCATACTGTTATCCATATCTAGTAATTTTTTGTTATATGCTGCACATTGTGTACAATATGTTGTAGACAGAGAAGATTGTGTCTTCTTTCTTTACAGGGTGTTGCGTTTGCTCTGGCAGACAGTGGAATCAGTGGTACTTACTTTTGATCTGCTCAGCCTTAGTTCTGTCCTTTGCTAGGGCGGGTCTGTTTTGGTTTAGAAAGCGTTTTTATGACATGATCCTTACTCTAGAGTGTGGGACTTACACTTAAAGTTTGGCCTTTCTGGGAACTCAACTCCACTCCAAAGTTCTCTGTGAGGTTTCTCCACTGCCAAGGCTGGTACTCCAGTGTCTCCCAAAACTGCCTGCTTCCTTTGTCACCATTAGCTCATAGCCTGCCATAGGCAATACCTGCTAAGCCCCACAGAGTCCTGCCCTTCACCTGTCAGCCCAGACTCGAGCTGAGGGACCATGCTGAAGCCCCATGCTTGTTTCTGGGGGCTCCTATCTGTGTAGTTTCCCCTTCTCAGAAACCCCACCAAACAAATCCAACTGCTTCAAAAACTCGAACTTCAGTCTCTTCCTTCTCAGCTCCAGGAGATCACCATCCTGCTTGGCTCTACCTCCCTCCTGTGCAGCAGGAGAGCACCCAGGCGGAAAGTCGGAACAGTGGCAGGCAACACGGGCTCACCTCATAAGTGTCTCTTCCCCTGTGATGCACATTTGCACATTTTTCTTGTTTTTTTGTTGTTGTTGCTGTTTGTTTGTTTGCTTGTTTGTTTTGAGACAGAGTCTTGTTCTGTCCCCCAGGCTGGAGTGCAGTGGCACAATCTTGGCTCACTGCAACCTCCGCCTCCCAGGTTCAAGCGATTCTCCTGCCTCAGCCTCCTGGGTAGCTGAGATTACAGGCATGTGCCACCACACTCGGCTAATTTTTATATTTTTAGTAGAGACAGAGTTTCACCATGTTGGTCAGGCTGCTCTCAAACTCCTGACCTCGTGATCCACCCAACTCAGCCTCCCAAAGTTCTGGGATTACAGGTGTGAGCCACTCCATCCAGCCTTGTCTTTTTTTTAAAAAAAGAAAGTGAGTGAGTTTATGGTCGAGATGCCCACCCAGATGACACTCCCAACACACACTTTTCCAACCCTAAAAAGCCTCATCTCCTGTGTTGCCCATGTTGCAGTTGTTTCCAGTGGACAAGTCTGCATCATGGCTGGCAGAAGAAGTCTGTGAAAAAATATTCTCATGTGCATATCATGTAAACACCAGTCCAGACTGGAGGAAAAGGATAAGGATTTCTGGAGGGATGTCTCCAATAAAAATAATGAAACTGATAGAATTGGCATATTGAGAGAAGATGGAGGTTGAATTATTTTGGGGATAAATGATATTTACATAGTCAAAATAATGTAAATTCTGAGAATTGACATAAATGAAAACCAAAATATTTAGGGAGGAACAGGATAGGAAATGTTTGTATGTGAGTATAGAGAGCAAGAGGAAAATTAGAAAGCCAAGTCTCACTGGGCCAGGCGAGGTGGCTCGTACCTGTAATTCCAGCACTTTGGAAGGCTGAGGTGGATGGATCACTTGAGCCCAGGAGTTCAATACCATCCTGGGCAACATAGTGAGACACCATTTCAAAAAAAAAAGGAGGGGCGATTCCAAGACAGTCAAATAGGAACAGCTCCAGGCTACAGCTCCCAGCATGAGCGACACAGAAGACAGGTGATTTCTGCGTTTCCAACTGAGGTGGCGGGTTCATCTCACTGGGGCGTGTCGGACAGTTGGTTCAGGACAGTGGGTGGAGCCCACTGAGTGAGAGCCAAAGCAGGGCAAGGCATCACCTCACCCAGGAAGCTCAAGGGGGAAGGGAATTCCCTTTCCTAGCCAAGGGAAATCATGACACACAGCACCTGGAAAATCAGGTCACTCCCACCCTTATACTGTGCTTTTCCAAGGGTCTTAGCAAATGGCACACCAGGAGATTATATCCAGCACCTGACTCAGAGGGTCCCATGTCCACAGAGCCTCCCTCATTGGTAACATAGAAGTCTGAGATCTAACTGCAAGGTGGCAGTGAGGCTGGGGGAGGGGCACCGCCATTACTGAGTCTTAAGTAGGTAAACAAAGCCGCCGGGAAGCTCTAATTGAGTGGAGCCCACCGCAGATCAAGGAGGCCTGCTTGCCTCTGCAGACTCCACCTGGGGACAGGGCATAGCCAAACAAAAAGCAGCAGAAACCTCCGCAAATTTTTTTTTTTTTTTTTTTTTTTTTTTGAGACGGAGTCTTGCTCTGTCACCCAGGCTGGAGTGCAGTGGCCAGATCTCAGCTCACTGCAAGCTCCGCCTCCCGGGTTCCCGCCATTCTCCTGCCTCAGCCTCCCGAGTAGCTGGGACCACAGGCGCCGCCACCTCGCCCGGCTAATTTTTTGTGTTTTTAGTAGAGATGGGGTTTCGCCGTGTTAGCCAGGATGGTCTCAATCTCCTGACCTTGTGATCCGCCCGTCTTGGCCTCCCAAAGTGCTGGGATTACAGGCTTGAGCCACCGCGCCCGGCCCACCTCTGCAAATTTAAATGTCCCTGTCTGACAGCTTTGAAGAGAGTAGTGGTTCTCCCAGCATGGAGTTTGAGATCTGAGAACAGACAGACCGCCTCCTCAAGTGGGTTCCTGACCCCTAAGTAACCTAACTGGGAGACACCTCCCAGTAGGGGCAGACTGATACCTCAAACGGCTGGTACCCGTCTGAGAGGAAGCTTCCAGAGGGACGATCAGGCAGCAACATTTGCTATTCAGCAATATTCACTCTCCTGCAGGCTCCGCTGCTGATACCCAGGCAAACAGGGTCTGGAGTGGACCTCGAGCAAACTCCAACAGACCTGCACCTGAGGGTCCTGACTGTTAGAAGGAAAACTAACAAACAGAAAGGACATCCACACCAAAACCCCATCTGTACATCACCATCATCAAAGACCAAAGGTAGATAAAACCACAAAGATGGGGAAAAAACAGAGCAGAAAAGCTAAAAATTCTAAAAATCAAAATCCCCCTCCAAAGGAACGCAGCTCCTCGCCAGCAATGGAACAAAGCTGTTTGGAGAATGACTTTGACAAGTTGAGAGAAGAAGGCTTCAGATGATCAAACTTCTCTGAGCTAAAGGAGAAAGTTCAAACCTATTGCAAAGAAAAAAAAACCTTGAAAAAAGATTGGATGAATGACTAACTAGAATAACCAATGTAGAGAAGTCCTTAAATGACCTAATGGAGCTGAAAACCATGGCACAAGAACTACGTGACAAATGCACAAGCTTCAGTAACTGATTAGATCAACTGGAAGAAAGGGTATCAGTAATTGAAGATCAAATGAATGAAATGCAGCAAGAAGAGAAGTCTAGAGAAAAAAGATTAAAAAGAAACAAACAAAGCCTCCAAGAAATATGGGACTATGTGAAAAGACCAAATCTACATCTGATTGGTGTACCTGAAAGTGATGGGGAGAATGGAACCAAGTTGGAAAACACTCTGCAGGATATTATCCAGGACAACTTCCCCAACCTAGCAAGGCAGGCCAACATTCAAATTCAGGAAATACAGAGAATGCCATAAAGATACTCCTCAAGAAGAGTAAGTCCAAGACACATAATTCACCAAAGTTGAAATAAAGGAAAAAATATTAAGGGCAGCCAGAGAGAAAGGCCGGGTTACCCACAAAGGGAAGCCCATCAGACTATCAGCGGATCTTTCAGCAGAAACTCTACAATCCAGAAGAGAGTGGGGGCCAATATTCAACAATCTTAAAGAAAAGAATTTTCAACCCAGAGTTTCATATCCAGCCAAACTAAGTTTCATAAGTGAAGGAGAAATAAAATCCTTTACAGACAAGCAAATGCTGAGAGATTCTGTCACCACCACGCCTGCCCTACAAGAGCTCCTGAAGGAAGCACTAAACATGGAAAGGAACAAAAATGTTTTGCCACTGCAAAAACATGCCAAAATGTAAAGACCATCGATGCTAGGAAGAAACTGCATCAACTAACAAGCAAAATAACCAGCTAACATCATAATGACAGGATCAAATTCACACATAACAATATTAACCTTAAATGTAAATGGGCTAAATGCTCCAATTAAAAGACACAGACTGGCAAATTGGATAAAGAGTCAAGACCCATCAGTGTGCAGTGTTCAGGAGATGCATCTCACGTGCAGAGACACACATAGGCTCAAAGTAAAGGGATGGAGGAAGATCTACCAAGCAAATGGAAAACAAAAAAAGGCAGGGGTTGCAATCCTAGTCTCTGATAACACAGACTTTAAACCAACAAAGATCAAAAGAGACAAAGAAGGCCATTACATAATGGTAAAGGCATCGATTCAACAAGAAGAGCTAATTATCCTAAATATATATGCACCCAATACAGGAGCACCCAGATTCATAAAGCAAGTCCTTAGAGACTTACAAAGAGACTTAGACTCCCACACAATAATAATGGGAGACTTTAACACCCCACTGTCAACATTAGACAGATCAACGAGATAGAAAGTTAACAAGGATATCCAGGAATTGAACCCAGCTCTGCACCAAGCAGACCTAATAGACATCTACAGACCTCTCCACCCCAAATCAACAAAATATGCATTCTTCTCAGCACCACATCGCACTTATTCCAAAACTGACCACATAGTTGGAAGTAAAGCACTCCTCAGCAAATGTAAAAGAACAGAAATTATAACAAACTGTCTCTCAGACCACAGTGCAACCAAACTAGAACTCAGGATTAAGAAACTCACTCAAAACCGCTCAACTACATGGAAACCGAACAACCTGCTCCTGAATGACTGACTACTGGGTACATAATGAAATGAAGGCAGAAATAAAGATGTTCTTTGAAACCAATGAGAACAAAGATACAACATACTAGAATCTCTGGGACACATTTAAAGCAGTGTGTAGAGGGAAATTTATAGCACTAAATGCCCACAAGAGAAAGCAGGAAAGATCTAAAATTGACATCCTAACATCACAATTAAAAGAACTAGAGAAGCAAGAGCAAACACATTCAAAAGCTAGCAGAAGGCAAGAAATAACTAAGATCAGAGCAGAACTGAAGGAGATAGAAACACAAAAAACCCTTCAAAAAATCAATGAATCCAGGAGCTGGTTTTTTCAAAAGATCAACAAAATTGATAGACCACTAGCAAGACTAATAAAGAAGAAAAGAGAGAAGAATCAAATAGACACAATAAAAAATGATAAAGGGGATATCACCACCGACCCCACAGAAATTCAAACTACCATCAGAGAATACTATAAACACCTCTACGCAAATAAACTAGAAAACCTAGAAGAAATGGATAATTTCCTGGACACCTACACTCTCCCAAGACTAAACCAGGAAGAAGTTGAATCCCTGAATAGACCAATAACAGGCTCTGAAATTGAGGCAATAATTAACAGCCTACCAACCAATAAAAGTCCAGGACCAGACGGATTCACAGCTGAATTCTACCAGAGGTACAAGGAGGAGCTGGTACCATTCCTTCTGAAACTATTCCAATCAATAGAAAAAGAGGGAATCCTCCCTAACTCATTTTATGAGTCCAACATCATCCTGACACCAAAGCCTGGCAGAGACACAACAAAAAAGAGAATTTTAGACCAATATCCCTGATGAACATCAATGCAAAAATCCTCAATAAAATACTGGCAAACCGAATCCAGCAGCACATCAAAAATCTTATCCACCATGATCAAGTGGGCTTCATCCCTGGGATGCAAGCCTGGTTCAACTTATGCAAATCAATAAATGTAATCCAGCATATAAACAGAACCAAAGATAAAAACCACATGATTATCTCAATAGATGCAGAAAAGGCCTTTGACAAAATTCAACAGCCCTTCATGCTGAAAACTCTCAATAAATTCAGTATTGATGGAACATATCTCAAAATAATAAGAGCTATTTATGACAAACCCACAGCCAACATCATACTGAATGGGCAAAAACTGGAAGCATTCCCTTTTAAAACTGGCACAACACAGGGATGCCCTCTCTCACCACTCCTATTCAACATAGTGTTGGAAGTTCTGGCCAGGGCAATCAGGCAGGAGAAAGAAATAAAGGGTATTCAATTAGGAAAAGAGGAAGTAAAATTGTCCCTGTTTGCAGATGACATGATTGTATATTTAGAAAACCCCATCGTCTCAGCCCAAAATCTCCTTAAGCTGATAAGCAACTTCAGCAAAGTCTCAGGATACAAAATCAATGTGCAAAAATCACAAGCATTCTTATACACCAATAACAGAGAGCCAAATCATGAGTGAACTCCCATTCACAATTGCTTCAAAGAGAATAAAATACCTAGGAATCCAACTTACAAGGAATGTGAAGGACCTCTTCATGGAGAACTACAAACCACTGCTCAATGTGATAAAAGAGGACACAAACAAATGGAAGAACATTCCATGCTCATGGATAGGAAGAATCAATATCATGAAAATGGCCATACTGCCCAAGGTAATTTATAGATTCAGTGTCATCCCCATTAAGCTTACCAATGACTTTCTTCACAGAATTTGAAACAGCTACTTTAAAGTTCATATGGAACCAAAAAAGAGCCCGCATTGCCAAGACAATCCTAAGCCAAAAGAACAAAGCTGGAGGCATCACACTACCTGACTTCAAACTATACTACAAGGCTACAGTCACCAAAACAGCATGGTACTGGTACCAAAACAGACATATAGACCAGTGGAACAGAACACAGCCCTCAGAAATAATACCACACATCTACAACCATCTGATCTTTGACAAACCTGACAAAAACAAGAAATGGGGAAAGGATTCCCTATTTAATAAATGGTGCTGGGAAAACTGGCCAGCCATATGTAGAAAGTTGAAACTGGATCCCTTCCTTATACCTTACAAAAAATTAATTCAAGATGGATTAAAGACTTAAATGTTAGACCTAAAACCGTAAAAACCGTAGAAGACCTAGGCAGTACCATTCAGGACATAGGCATGGGCAAGGACTTCATGTCTAAAACACCAAAAGCAATGGCAACAAAAGCCAAAATTGACAAATGGGTTCTAATTAAACTAAAGAGCTTCTGCATAGAAAAAAAAAAAAAAAAAAAAAAAAAAAACTACCGTCAGAGTGAATGGGCAACCTACAGAATGGGAGAAAATTTTTGCAATCTACTCATCTGACAAAGGGCTAATATCCAGAATCTACAAAGAACTCAAACAAATTTACAAGTAAAAATACAACCCCATCAGAAAGTGGGCAAAGGATATGAACAGACACTTTTCAAAAGACATTTATGCAGCCAACAGACACATGAAAAAATGCTCATCATCACTCGCCATCAGAGAAATGCAAAATCAAAACCACAATGAGATACCATCTCACACCAGTTAGAATGGCAATCATTAAAAAGTCAGGAAACAACAGGTGCTGGAGAGGATGTGGAGAAATAGGAACATTTTTACACTGTTGGTGGGACTGTAAACTAGTTCAACCATTGTGGAAGACAGTGTGGCAATTCCTCAGGGATTTAGAACTAGAAATACCATTTGACCCAGCCATCCCATTACTGGGCATATACCCAAAGGATTATAAATCATGCTGCTAAAAAGACACATGCACACATATGTTTATTGCAGCACTACTCACAACAGCAAAGACTTGGAACCAACCTAAATGTCCATCAATGACAAAGTGGATTAAGAAAATGTGGCACATATACACCATTGCATACTATGCAGCCATAAAAAAGGATGAGTTCATGTCCTTTGTAGGGACATGGATGCAGTTGGAGACCATCGTTCTCAGCAAACTATTGCAAGAACAGAAAACCAAACACCGCATGTTCTCACTCATAGTTGGGAATTGAACAATGAAAACATGTGGACACAGGAGGGGGAACGTCACACACTGGGGCCTATTGTGGGGTGTGGGGAGGGGGGAGGGATAGCATTAGGAGATATACCTAATGTAAATGACGAGTTAATGGGTGCAGCACACCAACATGGCACATGTATACATATGTAACAAACCTGCACGTTGTGCATATGTACCCTAGAACTTAAAATATAATAAAAATTAATTAATTAATTAATTTTTTAAAAAGACAGCCAAGTCCTCATCTGGTGGATGTAAACTGTCAATAAGTAGTATCTAAAATTTAAAAATAAAGACCCAGCACCATGAGCTTACTATTCAGAAATATGAAGTGAAGCTTACTATTTAGAAATATGAAGGTGGCTCAGTCCTGTAATCCCAGCACTTTGGGAGGCTGAGGCTGGCAGATCATGAGGCAGGAGATCGAGACCATCCTGGCTAACATGGTGAAACCCCGCTTCTACTAAAAATACAAAAAATTAGCTGGGCATGGTGGCGGGCACCTGTAGTTCCACTACTCGGGTGACTGAGGCAGGAGAATGGCGTGAACCTGGGAGGCAGAGTTTGCAGGGAGCTGAGATCCAGCCACTGCACTCCAGCCTGGGCGACAGAGAGAGACTCGGTCTCAAAAAAAAAAGAAAAAAGAAATATGAAGTGAACACCAAAGGAAACATCAGAAAAGCACAGTGTACTTGCCTGTAGGAAATGGAATCGGTCTGGAAATTGCTTCATTGGAACTCTAATTATGCAAGTATATACTTTTTATTGGAAAAAATAACATATACAGAAATGTGCATAAATACTTTGATATTTAACAAATAAGTAGAAAGCCAACTAATTCTTAACCAGGTTATAAAACTGATTTTCATTTCTTTTGCAAAATATATAGAAATGTGAATAAATGTTACAGGTAGCACTTAAATGATTGAAAATCCAACTAACCATGAGCCAAGTCAAGACATTGAACATTATTTTCATCCTAAAAGTCCTTCATACATCACTTCCTGACTGCAATTCCCTCATTCCTATCAAGACAGACCATTCTCCTGACTTGCACAGTGATACTTTTCTTTACTACCATTGCATGCATCCCTGTAAAATATGGTTTAATTTTGCTTACTTTTGAACTTTGTATAATGTTTATGTATTTTTTTCCACTCTCCTTTGGGTTGGTAGAGTCATCCGTGCTGTTTCACATAGCCTACATTTTTTTCCTCTATCTAAATATTTTTTGAATGAATATATTGGAGTGTATTGATCCATTCTATCATTCTACTGTTGATGGACATTTGGGTTGTTTCCAGATTTGGCTACTATAGGACAAATATACTATAACTTCATAAGTAGTATAATATATACGGTTACATACTATCATATATATGATACGCTGGTGAACATAAATGCACTTTTCCCCCACCACTCTGAATTGCTTTCTGTGTCTTAAGTTACCAAGCACTTATGAACTCTCTATTCTGTTCCACTCATCTATCTGTTCATTCCCGAACCAATACTATAAGGTATGAATGCAGCCAATAATATCTACATATCTGACAGTGCAAGATCTCTTGTGCCTTCCTTCCCTGCCTCCCCCTTCTTCTCCTTCTTCGATGCCTTGGCTCTTCCTGTGCCTAGAATTTTTGCATATTTTGAATTACCTTGTCATGTGTCCCTACCTCACGCCAAATGCCTCCTGGGATTCTGAGTGGGATTGAACTGAATCAAGACATCAATTGAGAGATTAACCACCTCTCTGCATTTTGAGTCTCCAAAACATGGCCCATCTCTGCATTTGTTTAGGTTTTCAGTAATGTCTTTCAGTCTTTCAGTAAAGTTTTATAATTTTTCTCACAAAAGTTTTTCACACTATCCTTTTTTATCTATTATAATTGCTATTGGTGATGCTATTTGTAAATGGTATATTTTTAACTACATTTTCTATTTGTTGCTTTTATATGGAATACAATTGAATTTTTATACTGATATTGTTTTTGGTAATCCCCCATAAACGTTCTTACTAATTCCAATAGTTTATCTGTAAAATATTTTTAAATTTACTACAGATACAATTGTTTTATCTACAAAAAATGATGGTTTATTTTTTTCCTTTCCTCAGCATTGCCCAGGTGAGGCCTCTCTGCAGTGGTTCACCCTTGAATTTCTGCTTGCCATTGCCCGAGTACAGGCTCTGTGTGGTGTGGCTCTGCTCCTATGAGAAGTCCCTGCCTGGGGCCCCAGGCTGTCCACAGCATCTTTTGAAATCCAGGTGGAGGCTGCCCCATTAGCACCACATGGATGCCACCAAGGTTTATAGCTTGTACTTTCCAGAGCCATGGCTCCAGCCACAACTGCGGTGACTGGGCACTGCACTGGATGTGGGTCCCCTGCTCCCAGCTGGTGATGGGGGCAGCCTTGAAGATCTCGGAGGTGCCTTCAGGGTCATTCTCCCAGTCCTGATTATTCCTTCTCTCCCCATCATCTCCTCAGTGAACAGTCACTTGGCCACACCCTTGGTTTGCTCTCCCGAACTCACTTTGTTATTCTTTACATGGTCAGGTTGAAAATTTTCAAAATCTTTCCATTTTGCTTCTCTTTTAATTATGAATTCCATCTTTAAGTCATTTCTTCTATCTCATATCTGACTGTATGTGAGTTAAAGTAACCACACAACTTCTTCATTATTTTGCAGAGACATTTCTTCTGCCAAACATCCTAGTTCACTGCTCTTATAGTCCACCTCCTGTAAAGCCTGAGGCATGAATATAATTCAGATGAGTTCTTTGAATCTTTATAACAAGGATGGCCTTTCCTCTAGTTTCCAGATCTTGTTCCTCATTTCTGCCTGACACTTTATCAGAATGTCCTGTCCATATCTCCACCAACATTCTAGTCACAACCACTTAAGGAATCTCTGGGAAGGTTCAGGCTTTCCCCACCATTCTCCTTTTCTTCTGAGCCCTCACCAGAATTGCCCTTCACGCCCCATTCATAGCAATCCAGGCTTTTTCTAGCACATACCTCCAAATCTTTCCGGCCTCTATCCATTCCTCAGTCCAAAGCCACTTCCACATTTTCAGGTATTTGTTATAGCAACGACCTGATTTCTCAATACCAGTTTTCTGCCTTAGTCTGTTTTGTGTTTCTAGAATAGAATACCATAGACTGGATCATTTATAATGAACAGAAATTCATTTGGTTCCAGTTCTGGGGGCTGGGAATTCCTACATCAAGGTGCTGGCATCTGGTCAGGGCCTTTGTACTGTGTCATCTCAGGGCAGAGAATGCAAGAGAGCAAGAAAAGGCTGAACTGGCTTCTATAACTAACCCATTATTCCTGCAATAATGGCATTTATCCATTCATGAGGGCAGAGCCCTCATAACCCCATCACCTCTTATGACAGGCCTCACCTCCCCACACTGTTGCATGGGGGGTTAAGCTTCTAACACATGAACCTTGGAGGACACACTCAAACCACAGCACTAGTCAAGGATATCTTGAGAGGTGATGAAGTAAAGGATAGGCCTCTGCATCCCAATATTCTCCCAACCTAAAAGCCACAGTCAGGCTGATAAATGAACTCCAAATAATCAGATTTCTGAAATCCCTGCCAGTGTCTTTGAAAGCCAAGTCAGTCACAAGAACAAGAATTTTTCCCCACTGATACTTAAGCCAAAAATTGACCAAAAAATTAGAAAGGAATGAAGAGAGAAAAAGAAAAGAAAAGAAGGAAAAATCCATATATATAAAACAACAACAGGAACTGGGGGCATAGTTGGATTTCTGCAGCTCTCACCCTAAAACTGCAAAGAGTGAGCTGTGCCAGTTTGACTTGACTATTCATGAACTTCAGAATAATGGGGCATGTTTTTTTTTTTTTTTTGAGACGGAGTCTTGCTCTGTCCCCCTGGCTGGAGCGCAGTGGCGCGATCTCGGCTCACTGCAAGCTCCACCTCCCAGGATCATGCCATTCTCCTGCCTCAGCCTCCTGAGTAGCTGGGACTACAGGCACCCACCACCACACCTGGCTAATTTTTTGTATTTTTAGTAGAGATGGGGTTTCACCATGGTCTCGATCTCCTGACCTTGTGATCCGCCCGCCTCAGCCTCCCAAAGTGCTGGGATTACAGGCGTGAGCCACGGCACCCGGCCGGGGCATGTATTTTATTCAATTGGTTTTTATTTTGATTTCATGATACTATTCTGGGGCTTACTATATTACTATATGTAAAAGTTTTTACATTCACGTTCATAAGCGAAATTGGCCTGAAATATTCCTTATTTATTTGTCCTTGGTATCAAGCTTTGTTATATCTTAAAATAAGTTGCAAAATGGTCTTTGTCTGTTGTCTAGAAGAGTTTGTGTAAGAATGGAGTTGTTTTTTCCTTTAGTGTTTGGAATAACTGCCTTGTGAGGCAGCAGGGCCTGGAGTTTTAAGGAAAGAAATGTACCACTGATGTAAGTATGTGAAGGTTTTTGGTCTGCTGTAGTCTTCCATTTCCTCTTAAGTCAGTCTTGGTATACTTCCCTAAGCATTTCCCCATTTCATCTATGTTTTCAAATTCATTGGCCTAAAGTTGTTAGCAATGCCTTATCTCTACTATGTTTGCATGTGGCACCTATAGTGATATTCCCTGTTTTATTCCAGTATCGGTATGTGTACCTTCTCTTTATTTTTGGTATATATCACAAGGTTTTGTCCATTTTATTCATGTTATTGAAGAATAAACTTTTATATATCTCAATCCTTCCTATTGTATATTTCTTTTTGTTTCCTTTGCTTACTGATCCTATCTTTATTAATTATTTTTCCCTTTTTGGATAATTTTGCATTTGCTTTTTTAAACTTCTTTGAAGGATATCAAACTCATTTTCAGCATTTATTCTTTTCTAATATATGAATATGAAGCTTTTTCTTCTAGTTAAAGCTTTGGCTTCAGTCACAGTTTTAATATGTAGCATTTTCTTCTTCTTCTTTTTTTTTTTTTTTTTTTTTTGAGACGGAGTCTCACTCTGTCGCCCAGGCTAGAGTGCAGTGGCGCAATCTCGGCTCACTGCAAGCTCCGCCTCCTGGGTTCACTCCATTCTCCTGCCTCAGCCTCCCAAGTAGCTGGGACTACAGGCACCCACCACCACGCCTGGCTAATTTTTGGATTTTTAGTAGAGACGGGGTTTCACCTTGTTAGCCAGGATGGTCTCGATCTCCCGACCTCGTGATCTGCCTGCTTCAGCCTCCCAAAGTGCTGGGATTACAGGCGTGAGTCACCACACCTAGCCAATATGTTGCATTTTCATTATTCAATTCAAAATTCAATTTTCATTATAATTATATAACATGATCCATTTATAACATGTTTCTAATTTCCAAAGATATCTTTCCATTTATGCTTTTGTGATTGAGTTCTCCCTTAATTACATTATGATCACAGAATATTTGGATATTATGTAAATCATTTGAAATGTTTTAATGTAAATCATTTGAAATGTTTTAAATCTTGCTTTATAGTCATGTTTGCAAATGCTCTGTGTATACTAGAAAATATGTGTTTTCTGCAATTGGTTATGGTGACCAACAGATGCTACTAAATCTAGTTTGTTACTTATATTATTCATCCTTTTGTATCTGGTCTGATAACTTCTTTCTTTTTGGAAATGGACTCTCACTTTGTCGGCCAGGCTGGAGTGCAGTGGCGCGATCTCGGCTCACTGCAAGCTCTGCCTCCCAGGTTCACGCCATTCTCCTGCCTCAGCCTCCCGAGTAGCTGGGACTACAGGCGCCTACTGCCTTGCCTTGCTAATTTTTTGTATTTTTAGTAGAGACGGGGTTTCACCGTGTTAGCCAGGATGGTCTTGATCTCCTGACCTCGTGATCTGCCTGCCTCAGCCTCCCAAAGTGCTGGGATTACAGGCGTGAGCCACCACCCCTGGCCTGGTCTGATAACTTCTATCAATCACTGAGAGGAGTGTACCAAAATTTACTTCTATAATTGTGAATTTGTCTATTTCTCCTCATAGGGCTATCAAGTTTTTGCATTATATATTTTGGTGTTATTTTTATGAGGTACATCCCCATTTAGATAATTGTGTCTTCCTAATTGAAATTTTCATTACCGTGAAGCATCCTTATCCCACCCAATGCTTTCTGCCTTGCAGCCTATTTTGCGAGACATTAATCTGTTTACACCAAAATATCTTTTGCAAGTACAAAAGTGCATAATTGCCAATCATTTCTACATGATCTATTTTCATCAGCTGATCTTAAGATTTTTTTTCTTATCTTAGAGTGTATCCACTGAGCTTTAAATTTCGGTTATTATATTTATTTTTAGAAGTTCTGTTGTCTCTCTGCTGCTGCTCAGCCTGAAGAGAAGTGGTGCGATCATGGCTCCCTGTAGCTTCGACCTCCTGGGCTCAAGCGATCCTCCAGCTTCAGCCTTCTGAGTACCTGGGACCACAGGCATGTGTCACCATTCCTGGCTAAGTTTTAACACTTTTTTGTAGGCCAGGTGCAGTGGCTCATGCCTGTAATCCCACCACTTTGGGAGGCCAAGGCGGGCAGATCACGAGGTCAGGAGATCGAGAGCATCCTAGCTAACATGGTGAAACCCCATCTCTACTAAAAAAAATACAAAAAATTAGCCGGGCGTGGTGCCTGTAGTCCCAGCTACTCGGGAGGCTGAAGCAGGAGAATGGTGTGAACCTGGGAGGTGGAGCTTGCAGTGAGCCGAGATTGTGCCACTGCACTCCAGCCTGGATGACAGAGCGAGACTCCGTCTCAAAAAAAAAAAAAAAAAAAAAAAAAAATTGTAGAGATGGGGTCTCACTCTATTGCCTAGCCTAGCCTGGTCTTGACCTCCTGGCCTCAAGCGATCCTCCTACCTCAGCCTCCCAAAATGCTGGGATTACAGGTGTGAGCAACCACACCCAAGAAGTTCTGTTTTTAAGTGGACCATATTGTTTTTTATAGTTTCAACTTTCTCTGCATAAATTTCAAATTTTTATTTCATTTCTTTAAACATGCTATGTTTAGTTGTTTCAAAACGCGTATCTGATCATTTCATTCTTTAAAATCTGTCCAGTTCTGCTTCCGTGATTTTTGTGTCTCCTGATCCTCATTCATGTTGTCTCCCCACCACCCCACCGCCATTACTTTGGGTATCTCGCAATTCCTACTTGAAAACATGTGTGTTCTGCAATGGGTTACAGTGTCCACTAGATGTTATTAAATGGCTGCCTGCTGGCCGCCGCTCTTGGAAGTTGCTGCTTTTGGTGACCCGAGGTCCCGAATGTATACACCCTCCTTTACAAGCTTTCCTGTTTCCTTCCAGGAATGTTAGGGGCACTGACAGTCTCAACCATCTCAAGTCAACTCCAGGGCTTGATTTTCCTTGGCCTCCAAGTCATAGATCACATGTACCCAGGACAAGTCTAGGCAGGAGCTGGTCTGTGGTCCCAGATAAATTCTCTGGACATTTTTTCCCCATTTTCTTTTCTGTCGGTTCATTTCCAAAGCAGCTTTCTTTAAAATCCCCTATGGGTGCGTGGAGTGTAGGTTTAGATACAGCTCACCTGTGCAGTGTGTGTGATTCCCTTTGGGGTCCCAGCCTCGCACCAAGAGGCTCTTCTTTATGACTCTGGGTACTGGAACTGATTTCTCCTCCTCTCATCCCGAGTGGCTGAGGAACCAAGACCTAGTGTGGGCCCCGCAGGCACCCTCAGGGCATAAGCCTGGTTTGATGGTCACAGACCCTTTCATGCATTTAATATACACACCAGCTTGAAAATTCTCTATAGACTTTTGTACCGTAATTTAGGTTCCTACTGCCTTTTCATATTTTTGATATTTTTAAAGTTTTTTTGAAAAAAAATATAAGCCAGGTACAGTGGCTCACACCTGTAACCTAGCACTTGGGGAGGCTGAGGCAGGAGGATCACTTGAGCCCAGGAGTTTGAGACCAGCTTGGGCAACATAGTGAGACCCCATCTCTACAAAAAAAATACAAAAATTATCTGGGTGTGTGATATGGTTTGGCTGTGTCCCCACTCAAATCTCATCTTGAATTGTAGTTCCCATGATCCCCACGGGAGGGACCCGGTGGGAGGTAATTCAATCATGGGGGTGGGTTTTTCCCCCGTTGTTCTCATGAAAGTGAAAAGGTCTGGCCGGGCGCGGTGGCTCAAGCCTGTAATCCCAGCACTTTGGGAGGCCGAGATGGGCGGATCATGAGGTCAGGAGATCGAGACCATCCTGGCTAACACGGTGAAACCCCGTCTCTACTAAAAAATACAAAAAAAAAAAAAAAAAACTAGCCGGGCGAAGTGGCGGGTGCCTGTAGTCCCAGCTACTGGGGAGGCTGAGGCAGGAGAATGGCGTGAACCCGAGAGGAGGAGCTTGCAGTGAGCTGAGATCCGGCCACTGCACTCCAGCCTGGG
>NC_037677.1:614484-727967 GCF_003255815.1 Theropithecus gelada
AAAAAAAAAAAAAAAAAAAAAAAAAAAAAAAAGAAAGTGAAAAGGTCTCACGAGATCTGATGGATTTATAAAGGGCAGTTCCCCTGCACATGCTGTGCTGCCTGCTACCATGTAAGACCTGCCTCTGCTCCTCCCTCACCTTCCACCATGATTGTGAGGCCTCCCCAACCATGTGCAACTGTAAATCTGTTAAACTTCTTTTTCTTTATAAATTACCCAGGCTCGGGTATGTATTTCTTTATTAGGAGTGTGAGAACAGACTAGTATAGTGTGGTAGTGTGCACCTGTTGTCCCAACTACTCAGGAGGCTGAGGTGGGAGGATCAATTGTACAAGGAGGCAGAGGTTGCAGGAGGCTGAGGTGGGAGGATCAATTGTACCCGGGAGGCGGGGGTTGCAGGAGGCTGAGGTGGAAGGATCAGTTGTACCCGGGAGGCAGGGGTTGCAGGAGGTTGAGGTGGGAAGATCAACTGCACCTGGGAGGTGGGGGTTGCAGGAGGCTGAGGTGGGAGGATCAATTGTACCAGGAGGCAGAGGTTGCAGGAGGCTGAGGTGGGAGGATCAATTGCATGTGGGAGGCGGGGGTTGCAGGAGGCTGAGGTGGGAGGATCAGTTGTACCCGGGAGGCGGGGGTTGCAGGAGGCTGAGGTGGGAGGATCAGTTGTACCAGGAGGCAGAGGTTGCAGGAGGCTGAGGTAGAAGGATCAGTTGTACCAGGAGGCAGGGGTTGCAGGAGGCTGAGGTGGAAGGATGGCTTGTACCCAGGAGGCAGAGGCTACAGTGAGTTGTGATTGCACCACTGCATTCCACTTTCTCTGGGTGACTGATTGAGACTCTGTCTCAAACAAGGGGTCAAAGTTCTGAGTCACTACTTCAGTTTTCTCTGGATTATGGACCACAGGAGTTAATGCAGGCTCTAAAAATGCCTAACATTACCAGGAGATTAGGTTGGGCTCTGCAAGAATCCAGTTCAATAGCTATTAAAATATATTCTTCTCCTTGAAAAAATGTTCTTAGAAAATTGAATAATATTGCTTTATAGGCCTCCAGATCCTAGTTGGTTTTTATTGCTCTGTTTTTAAATAGTTCACAGAATCAGGATAATAGAAGTTTAGACAGCACAGTCCCTGCATTGCTTATTACTAAATCTCCTAAGCTACTGCATAGCACTCTTCCCAGGGAATGTGGAAAAGTGAGCACGGTTACACAATCAGAGACTCATATGCTGGAAGGACCCTTAGAGATTTTCTGAACCAACCAATCAATTGATTTTTTAAAAGAAACAGAAGAATTCTCAAGGTTAAGTGACTTGCCTCACATTAAATCTGCAGTGTTAAATTGCAGAGCTTCGACTAGAATGTGTCCTCTCCATTCCAGGCCATTGTCTAAGTAACAGCTTCTCCTAACAGAAAATTCAACAACATCACACAACACCGTTTCTCTGACCCAACAGGAAGCCCTGAGGTAAGGGCGCTCAGTCACAGGGTACCTCAGCCCTGCCATTGGGAACCAGACCCTCCCCTCTTCCCACTGACCCATCCTTGTGGCTGCAGAAAGAGGAGAAGTGTAAAGGGGGAAAGAAACATCTTCCTATGAGGCTTGGACTTGTTCTTGCAAAGAAATGCCTGAGCCAGGGACATCCACCCCTGTCTGGATGGTTGAGGCAGTGTCTGATGGTCAGTTTTAGCTTTCCAGGCTCCAAGGAAGAGAAGAGCCAGAAAGAGGAGGTTTCAGATGCATTTCTTGTGCCGTCCCTTTAAAATAGATGCTTCACCGGTTTGCTTTTGTTGATTTTAAGACTACAAGATAGTCATCTCTCTCTCATAATATCTGTAATGTTGACATCCACAAATATGTACAGATATTTATATGCAATTTAGTCAAGGTTGGTAAATCTAACAACTTGTAGCCACTACCCAGAACAAGAAAGAGAACATTACAAGTCTCCGTGCATCCCTTGCCAATCACAACCCCCCTCTAAACAAGTGTCTGACATTTTTTGTGGTCATTGCTTTTCTTTTCTTTTCTTTACAGTTTTACAACATGTGTGTACCTCCATCGAATATACAGTTTGGTTTTTCATGTTATTGAATGTTATGTAAATTAAATCACATTATGTATTTTTTTTTAAGATTTTTTGTAGAGACGGGGTCTCACTATGCTGCCCAGGCCGGTCTCAAACTCCTGGCCTCAAGTGATCCTCCTGCCTCAGCCTCCCAAAGCTCTGGGATTGCAGGTGGGAGCCACGGTGCCCAGCCACCCATGCTGTACACTCTTCTGGGACTGCTTTTCCCCCTCATCATTATATTTGTAAGATTCATCCACACTGTTATCTATAACTGCCATTCTCTTCACTGCTGAACAGAATCCCATAGAATAAATATATTTCAGCTTACTTATCAATTCTATTATTGATGGGGTGGCTTGCAATTTGGGGTTATTATTAACAGTAATAATATGACACCTTGAGCATGCTGGTACATAGATCTTTAGACACACACACAGACTCACACTCAGATCTCTAAGGTATATTCCTAGAGGAAGAGCTGGTGTGATTGTCTTCAACTTTACTGGATAACATGAGGCCGTTCCTCAGTGATGGCACCCATTTGCAATCCTTTCAGTGGACTGGAGGGTCCCTGATACTCCATCCACATCCTGGTGAACACGTGATGGTGTCAAGCTGTAAACCTTACTGACATGACGGTGAGATAGCAGCACCGCCGAGCATTTCTGTGGTTTGGGACTCTGACTGCTGATGAGATCAAACACAGTGAAAGGTGGATTGGCTGTTTTTGCATCAGCCTTTTTGTGATTTGCTCATTCAAGTCTTTGGCTCATGTTCTATTGATCATCCTGGCCTTTTGCTGTGATTTATAGATGTTCTTTATGTATTCTAGATACTAGTCCTTTTCCAGTATCTTTTCCAACAGTCTGACTTCTGTTCTCATTCTTCTTGTGGTGTGCTTTCATGAATAAGGTTCTTCATTTTAGTGTATTAAATCCAGCCATCTTTTTTCATGTGTGGTTGGTGCGTACTGTGTCTTGTTGGGGAAATCTTTCCCTCCCCCAAGGCCATGGCAACATCCTCCAATAGTCCCTTCCAAAAGCTTGTGCTTCCATGTTTAGATCTTGATATTTTCTACCTCTGGTCTTAGTTCTGGACTAATACCCTACCAGGTGACCCCCTCCCCCCTGCAGAGAATAATGATAACACCTGCATCTACCAGAGAAGGTGAGCAGCCTCCACCTGAGGCAAACGTGGCACAATCAAGCAGACAGGATCCTGGTGAGGCCACCCTCTGGAGGAGCTGCATGGGAGCTATGCAAGTGAGTTCCCATGTCCAGGTTTTTAGTTTAGACCAAGCACAGTCCATACAGTGAGCACAGGGACAGGCAGATAGAGAACCCATGGGGAAGAGCCTGCAGCCTCTGTTGGAGTGGGAAACCAGCGGGGAGGCCAGGAACAGGATATGAATGCCAAGGCAGGGAAATCCCATAAGTGAAAAAGCCAGAGAAGGGGTCCTCAGACTCCCCCTTTCCTCATAACCCATTGATCCTGAACCACACGTACAACAGACGCAGTCACTCTGCTGAGGACAGAGGAGATGAACGGACTGAAATTGTCACTCAAGAAACAAGTTTTCAGTTCATCCAGCCAAAGAAACTACCTACCAAGCAAAGGAAGCAATAATCATGGAGGAAAATAACTGATTCTGAACTCCCCAGCTCAGCTTTTTTTTTTTTTTTTTTTTTTGAGACGGAGTCTCGCTCTGTCCCCCAGGCTGGAGTGAGTGGCGCAATCTTGGCTCACTGCAAGCTCCGCCTCCCGGGTTCCCGCCATTCTCCTGCCTCAGCCTCCTGTGTAGCTGGGACTACAGGCGCCGCCGCCACGCCCGGCTAGTTTTTTGTATTTTTAGTAGAGACGGGGTTTCACCGTGTTAGCCAGGGTGGTCTCGATCTCCTGATCTCGTGATCCTCCCGCCTTGGCCTCCCAAAGTGCTGGGATTACAGGCGTGAGCCACCGCACCTGGCCGCAGCTCAGTTTTTCCGACCAGAATGCAATGAAAAATTACCCAGCACATGAGGAGCCAAGAGATCAGACCACATTCCTGAAAAAAGGGAAGTCAGCTGTGTGTGGCTCCGAGTGTGGTTCTGGGTGCTGGAATCAACATGTCAGTGTTCACTCTGTTTATTCATTCTTGTGTATATAGTTAAAAGAGTTTTTTTTTGTTGTTTTTTTTTTTGTTGTTGTTGTTGTTTTTTGAGATGGAGTCTCACTGTGTCATCCAGGCTGGAATGCAGTGGTGCAATCTCTGCTCACTGCAACCTCCGCCTCCTGGTTCAAGTGATTCTCCTGCCTCGGCCTCACGAGTAGCTGGGACTACAGGAGCATGCCACCATGCCCGGCTAAGTTTTTTGTATTTTTAATAGAGACGGGGTTTCACCATGTTGGCCAGGCTGGTCTTGAACTCCTGACCTCAGGTGATCCACCCGCCTCGGCCTCCCAAAGTGCTGGGATTACAAGTGTGAGCCACCTTGCCCAGCCTTTCTGTTTTTAACTATTTCATTAGTCAGTTTTCCCAACACTGTCTATTGAAAAAAACCCACCATTGCTGCACGGACCTGAAGTGCGTGCTCACACAGTCACAAATCACACACACGATTCTGTTTCTGGGTTTTCTCTTCTCCTCACGTGGCTCACTCGCCTACCATTAGCACACTGTGGTGACCCAGCTCTACAACACGACTTCACGTTTAACACAGCCAGTCTTCCTACGGTGATCGAGGCTGTCTTGCTACCCGTGGCACTTCGCAATTCCATATACATTCTAGAGGTGGCTTTAAAATGTCACTAAGCAAACACATGAAAAACCTGTGGAAGTGTGATTGAGGCCACATGGAATTGGGGCCCAGATCATGGTGTGGCATCTGCGTGGCACTGGTGTGGCATCCGTGTGGCACTGGTGTGGCATCTGCGTGGCACTGGTGTGGGGTCTGCGTGGCACTGGTGTGGCGTCTGCGTGGCACTGGTGTGGCGTCCGTGTGTCACCTGTGTGGTGCCTGCTAATCCATGAACATTCGTGGCTTTGTATCTGTAGGCTCTTCTAATGTCTCACATGAGGTTTCATAACTTTACCTGGAGAGGCCTTTTTGTGAGATTTATTTCTGGCCATTTGACATTTTTTGATGCTACTTTAGTTATATACCTAATTTTCTTTTTTTCTTTTTTTTTTTTTTTTTTAGATGAAGTCTTGTTCTGTCACCAGGCTGGAGTGCAGTGGCGTGATCTTGGCTACTGCAACTCCACCTCCCTGGTTCAAGCAATTCTCCTGCCTCAGCCTCCCGAGTAACTGAAATTACAGGCACCCGCCACCACATCGAGCTAATTTTTGTACTTTTAGTAGAGACAGGGTTTCACCATGTTGGCCAGGATGGTCTTGATCTCTTGACCTGCTGATCTGCCCGCCTCAGCCTCCTAAAGTGCTGGGATTACAGGTGAGAGTCACTGCACCCATCCTAAAAAAAATTTTTTTGAATTTCTTTCTTGAATACAGAAATGTAACTTTAATCCTTGCATCCAATAACCTTGCAGAGCTCGATTACCATTAATTCTAGTAATTTATCTACAGATTGCTTTGGTTTTTCTATGTGCATGATAATCTGTGAATAATGGTACTTTTATTTATTCCTTCATAATCTTTATAAGTTTTATTGCCTTTTATCACTTAACTGCACTGGCTGGGACCTCTCTCGCAAAGTTTGATAGGAGTGGTGTCAGCTGACACTCTTTTTTTTTTTTTTTAATTTATTTATTATTATTATACTTTAAGTTGTAGGGTACATGTGCATAACGTGCAGGTTTGTTACATATGTATACTTGTGCCATGTTGGTGTGCTGCACCCATGAACTCGTCATTTACATCAGGTATAACTCCCAATGCAATCCCTCCCCCCTCCCCCCTCCCCCCTCCCCATGATAGGCCCCGGTGTGTGATGTGCCCCTTCCTGAGTCCAAGTGATCTCATTGTTCAGTTCCCACCTATGAGTGAGAACATGCGGTTTGGTTTTCTGTTCTTGTGATAGTTTGCTAAGAATGATATACCCAAAGGATTATAAATTATGCTGCTATAAAGACACATGCACACGTATGTTTATTGCAGCACTATTCACAACAGCTGACACTCTTCTCTCATCTTCCTCTCTAAGACGAATCGTTGACATCTCACTATTGAGGATGACATCTGCTGTGGGCCTTTTGCAGCCATCCTTTGTCAGACTGAGGAAGTTCCTGTCCATTTCTAGACTGCGAAGAGGTTTCTTTTTAAATTATGAACACATGCTGAACTCTGTCCAAGGCTTGTTATACATCTACTAAGGTGATCATATTCTTTTTCTCCTTTAATGTGTCAGCGTGAAGAATTATATTGATTGGTGTTCTAAGGCTACACCTATTCTGAGAATACATCCACTTTGGTAATGAGGTATTTTTTCTCCTTCTGTTACTGACCTCAACTTGCTGATATTTGTTAAGGATCTCTGCACCGTGTTCAGGAGGGAGATTAGCCGGCAGTTAACTTTCCTGTCTGGCAATGTTTTTACTTGGTTTTTGCATCAAGTGTGCTGGTCTCAAACAACAAACTGGGATGTGCTGCTGCTTTTCCTGTATTCTGAAAGCATATGTGTGAGATCAGTGTTAGTTATTCCTGAAAGCCTTCCTAGAGCTCACGAAATCAGTCTGCCATGCAGAGCAAATCCTGGCCAGGAGACTCTTTTCCTTCTCCTTCGGTCAGTTCAGAGTTGGGCATCTTTGTCTCAGGAGTTCCCAGGGTTGGGCAAGAGATGGGCACCATGGTGATGTGGGTGAGTCTTCCCCCGATTTCCCACCATGGGCAGGCCCTGCCTCACTGTCCCCGTCCCGGCCTCTCCACCCCGAGAGCCAAGGGTGTGCAGGGAATACCTCCCTTCGGACAGAGGTGGCCCGTGGCCCTGGAATTCTCTAGCCTGTCTGTATCCATCCAGAAATTGACCTTGAAGTTTCAGATCTTTAATGCTTTCCTAGTACTTTCCTTTCCCCCAAATGCAGGCCTCATGTGATATCATTTCAGTGGGAAGGTTCAGCCTAACAGCATTACCAGATTCCAGAAGCATCAACTTTCCTTGCTTATCACGTCACATTCACTCTAGGAAATAGATCTTTGTCTGCTCAAGCCAAACCAACCTCTCTCATCTTTGTGATATGACAGAGGGTAGGATGGTAACTTCCCCCCTCTCCAGAATAACATCAGCAACACTTCACAGGAAGGTGCAACTTCACAGCCAATCACACATTCCAGCCAAACGGGCCACAGCTGTAAACCAAAGACAAGCTAATATTTCAAGTGCTTTGCGTTAGCAAATATCTTAGTGTTCTTGTTTCAATGAATACAAGTGGTAGAGCTAAAGTTTTTGTCTGAGTCTAGAAAAAAGTCTTACACTGAATCTCTTCCAGGCGTACATCTAAGAATAATGGAATAAAAATCAGGAATATTGTTGGATAAATCAGAAGCTCTGGCAAAATCTATGCTTGTGTATACGCTTGTGTTACTACAAAGAGGAAGAAAGTTTCCAGTCCTGCCTGGCTTGCGTCAATATGCCAGTCAATTTTATCCCTTTCCAGTTTCTGGGGGTGTAGTGTCTACGATATTTGCAATTTTCAATGTTCTTTGAATAAAGAAAAGCAATATGATGTTTCTGAATCTTTGCTCCACTTTGCTGCAGGAACCTGTGTATACAGAGCAACACTAACATTTTATTCTTTTTTCCACTGTAAAAGAATATGGGCTTTTTCATTCTCCATCCAAAGTCATTATTACTTAAAAAAATAGAATTGGGCCAGGTGCGGTGGCTCGCACCCATAATCCCTGCACTTTGGGAGGCCGAGGGGGGCGGATCACCTGAGGTCAGGAGTTCGGGACCAGCCTGGCCAACATGGCGAAATCCCGTCTCTACTAAAAATATAAAAATTAGCCAGGTGTGGTGGTGGGTGCCTGTAATCCCAGGTACTTGCGAGGCTGAGACAGGAGAATCACTTGAACTCAGGAGGCGGTGAGCCAAGATCGCACCACTGCACTCCAGCCTGGGTGACAGAATGAGACTGTCAATAATAATAATAATAATAAAAATAATAATAATAATTAGTAATAATAAATCAGCAAAGGGAGTCTCTAATTAGCATGCAGTGGGTTTTGCAAATCACACCACGACTCCTGCTGGGCACTGGTGCGGAGCAGGCGGACGCACACGTTCTCTGCATTTGTGACCTGCTCACACATGGGTCATTCCAATGGAGACCCCGTCACCCAGGTGACATCTACGGAAAGCATTACGCTGTTTGGTGAGTGGTTACTATAAAAAAGTTTAAAGGAAGCGTTGTCCTGGACAAAGATGCTTTATGCGTGAAGGATTTGGGTGCTTGGAAAAGCCTCCTGCAGAAGGTGGAGCATGAGTTTTGCTAAGCCCAGGACATGGGTGGCTGTGACCTCGCCCAGCAGAGAGCACAGCGTTGACCACCACGACGCAGTGCTCACGCTGGTCCTGGCAGAATCGGTCCCTGCCATCCACGCTGCCTGAGTCACAGAGTTGAAGAAGTGGTGGCAAAACGAGCGTTCAAGACCACAGGGCCCCACAGAAAGGCCGCGGCCCGGGGAGACGTGTGGTTTGGCCTGCCCGAGGTCCTGCCAAAACAGTTCGTTCTGGTCTCTACACCTCCCTGGAAGGAGGTGCTCCATATTTTGGAGAAAATTACTCTCCCTTTGAGCGTCCTGACAGTTTTCACACTGGCCGTGCCCTCTAGTTACACCCCCGAATGTCCAGAAGCTGCCCGCCGAGGGTCCACAGCTCATGTTCCCGCCCCGGGTGTCCAAATTATTCACTCGGGAAGCAAAAAACAACGGGACCAAGGATTAGAAATTAAACTGTGGAATTTACCTTTTTATCAGCAGTGTGCGTGGCTCTGCCTTCCTCGTTGCCTGTGTGGAAACCCAGGGCCACGTGGAGGAATCAGACGGCTCACAGGGCGGCTGCTGAACTGAGAAGGCGTCTGTTCACTGCACTAGTGTTGGCAGCAGCGCCCGAAAGAGATGATCTTCGCCCGCACACTTCACGAAGTCTTAAATTAATTATCCGAACTTCCACTTTAGGATCCTAATCATTTAAATACAAAAAAGAGCGGGGAGAGCCTTTTCGTGTGGTCAGAAATAAATCTCCTTTGAGTGCGTATTTCATTCTCGGTGCCATGATTTAAGGGAGGAGACGGCATTTTGTAGAAATGAAAACAGTCACAGATAGAAATACAAAAAATACTGGAGCCGAAGTTTCTGCTTCATACCTGACTTTACACGGACAGTTTCTAGGTCTCAGAGGCCAGGCCTCCAGAGCAAAGGGGTCTTACGAGTAGCCTACAACAGCACGGGCACATAGTAGCTGCTCAATAAATTTTGATGAAAGAAAAAGGACTAGAACCATTTTTGTTTGCCAATAAGAACCGCCTTCTAGGTTTCACCACAAATAACAGAGGGCAGGTAGAAGAAGCTCACGTTTCCCCAAATGATTGTTGAAGCACTTCTTACTCATCGTACATTTCTGCTAAATACCTTCTAATGTGACAGGCATTAGTAAACATCATTAATTGTTCAAAAATATAATTAAATATAGGCCGGGCGCGGTGGCTCAAGCCTGTAATCCCAGCACTTTGGGAGGCCGAGACGGGCGGATCACGAGGTCAGGAGATCGAGACCATCCTGGCTAACACAGTGAAACCCCGTCTCTACTAAAAATACAAAAACTTAGCCGGGCGAGGTGGCGGGCGCCTGTAGTCCCAGCTACTTGGGAGGCTGAGGCAGGAGAATGGCGTAAACCCGGGAGGTGGAGCTTGCAGTGAGCTGAGATCCAGCCACTGCACTCCAGCCTGGGTGACAGAGCGAGACTCCGTCTCAAAAAAAATAAAAAATAAAAAATAAAAAATAAAAAATATATATATATATAATTAAATATAAAAACACAATTTCCTACTTCTAATTGATGCCTTATATTTTCCAAAATAGATTTAAGAAAGAGTTTTATCAAAACAACAACTTTCTAAGGACGATCATCCGTGGGGACCCCAACCTTATGAGGAGCTGCCCCCACCCCCACATTCCAACCGGCTGGCACCAACCTGCAGCAACAGCCGGGCCACAGTGGAAGCTTCTCTTTCAAATTTATATCGTCTTATAAATTATTTGCCTTTTATAATAATGCAGCACTTTCATAATAAAATATAGCAAGCAACAAAAGCAAAAATAAATAAGTGAGATTATATCAAACCAAAGAGTTCCTACTCAGCAAATGAAATAACAATAAAAGGAAAAGGCAGCCTACAGGTTGGGGGAAACATTTGCTAATATTTTCTACAATATCCAAAATACACTGTAAGGAAGTCAAACAACTCAAGAGCAGAAAAAATATCTGGTTAAAAAATGAGTAACGGACACAGCGAGATCCCATCTCTATAAAAAACTTTGCAGATAGGCAGGCACGGTGGGCGCACTTCATGATCCAGGCTACTCGGGAGGCTGAGGCAGGAGGATCACTTGAGCCGGGGAGTTCACAGCTTCAGTGAGCTGTGATGGTGCCACCACTCTCCATCCTGGCAGTGGTGGTGCAAGACTCAGTCTGTTTGAAAAAAAATTGTTTTTTTAAGGAGCAAAAGACTTGAACAGATATTTATTTAAAGAAGATACTCAAATGACCAACAGGTACTTTAAGAAGTGCTCGGCATCACTAGCCACAAGGGAAATGCACATCACAACCACGGTGAGGTATCACCTCGCCCCAGCTAGAATGGCTACTATCAAAAAGACAGGAAATATCCAGTGCTGGGAAGGATGCGGAGAGAAGGTATCGCGAGTACACTGCTGGTGGGAATGTAAACTGTTGCAGCCATTATGGAAAACAGTGTGGAGTTTCCTCACAAAAATGAAAATAGAGTTACCTGCGATCCAGCAATGCCACTGCTGGGCATCCGTCCAACGAGAAGGAAATCAGAACATCACAGAGGTCACCGCACGCCCGTTTACTGTGGCACCGTTCACAGTAGCCAAGGCAGGGAAGCAGTGTAAATGAATACAGAAAACACGGTAAATGTGCAGTGGAATATCATGCGGCCAGCAACAGAAGGAAGCCCGTGTACAACGCAATGCGTGGAATTAGAAGGCATTCTGTGAGGGAGACGGGCAAAGATGAAGAGCTGCATGGTCTCACATGTGGAGCCTAAAAAATTGTGTCAAACTCATAGAAACAGTAGAATTAGAACAGTGGCTGTAGGAACTGGGAGGGGAAATGATGATGGCGCCATCATCACCACGCCCCACGTCACAGGACAGGGATACATTATGTGTCAGGTGTATCACTGTGTGGGAAAAGATCACGCCATCATCACCATGTCCCATGTCACACAACACGGATACAGTACGTGTCAGGTGTATCACTGTATGGGAAAATATCATGCTGTCATTACAACATCCCATGTTATGTGACACGGATACAGTACATGTCAGGGGTATCACTGTGTAGGAAAAGGTCACGCCATCATCACCACGCCCCACGTCACATGACACGGATACAGTATGTGTCAGGGGTATCACTGTGTGGGAAAAGATCATGCCGTCATCACAACATCCCACGTTACGTGACACAGATACAGTACATGTCAGGTATATCGCTGTGTAGGAAAAGGTCACGCCATCATCACCATGTCCCATGTCACATGACAGGGATACATTATGTGTCAGGTGTATCACTGTGTAGGAAAAGATCATGCCGTCATCACAACATCCCACATTACATGACGCAGATACAGTACATGTCAGGTGCATCACTGTGTAGGAAAAGGTCACGCCATCATTACCACGCCCCACGTCACATGACACGACAGGGATATATTATGTGTCGGGGTAACTGTGTGGAGAGAAGGTCACGCCATCATCACCATGTCCCACGTCACACGACACGGACACAGTACGTGTCAGCGGTATCACTGTGTAGGAAAAGGTCACGCCATCATCACCACATCCCATGTTATGTGACACGGATACAGTATGTGTCAGGTGTATCACTGTGTGGGAAAAAATCATGCCGTCATCACAACGTCCCACGTTACATGACACAGATACAGTACGTGTCAGGTGTATCACTGTGTAGGAAAAGGTCACGCCATCATCACCATGTCACACATCACGCCACAGGGATACAGTACGTGTCAGGTGTATCACTGTGTGGAGAGAAGGTCATGCCATCATCACCACGTCCCACGTCACACGACACAGATACAGTATGTGTCAGGGGTATCACTGTGTGGAGAGAAGGTCACATGGCCAGGACGTAACAGACAGAACGTGGAATCCCGGGCTTCTGCTTCGCACACGAGTGCTCCATGTATCCATTCCCCCCTGAATTCGTCCACATGTCCAGTGAGTGTTCAATGAGCACCCACTATGTGTTGGATGCCATTGTATTCAGCTCTGGGGATGCACTGGTGGGAGACAGAGGCTCTGTCTCTCTGGACCCCCAATGCCCACAGCGCTCTCTGATCTCCCATTCTCTCGGATCAGTGCGTCCAAGCTCCTGCCACAAACCCACCCTGTGCAATCAGCTGCAGCAAATCAGTTCAGCTGTCCAGTCCAGTCACTCCGGACAAAGCTCAGGGTGGCCGTCTGGCTGTTCCCAGGCCCACGAAGGCCACACTTCACTAAAACAGACACTTGCATCAATCTAGGAGATGTGGTCCCATCTATGTTAAGTGTTTATGTTATTTAAAATCTAGGCAAGCCAGGCACAGTGACTCACACCTGTAATCCCAGCACTTTGGGAGGCTGAAGTGAGTGGATCATCTGAGGTTGGGAGTTTGAGACCAGCCTAACCAACATGGAGAAACCCCATCTCTACTAAAAATACAAAATTAGTCAGGCGTGGTGGTGCATGCCTGTAATCCTAGCTAGGGAGGCTAAGGCAGAAGAAGCACTTGAACCTGGGAGGCAGAGGTTGCCGTGAACTGAGATCATGCCACTGCACTCCAGCCTGGGCAATGAGAGCGAAACTTCGTCTCAAAAAATAAATAAATAAATAAATAAATAAACAAACAAACAAACAAACAAAAAATGGGCGTGGTCGCGGGTGCCTGAAATCCCAGCTACTTGGGAGGCTGAGGCAGGAGAATCACTCAAACCCAGGAGGCAGAGGTTGCAGTGAGCCGAGATCGTGCCATTGTATTCCAGCCTGGACAACAAGAGCAAAACTCTGTCTCAAAATAAAATAAATAAAATAAAATCTAGGCAAATCAAAATTTTGTAGATGAAATTCCACCTTAATATAAACTTTCTATATAAATCCTTGGGTCAAGTAAAGAAAATAATTACCCTTTTATTTGTTTTTGGCATCTGGGTTTCAGAAGCTTAAAGACAAATGTGCTGGTGCATTCCCCCTATATTTAGAAACCTGTCGTATTCCTAGGAGGGGTAGAAGCATCTCCAGCTCTTTCAGAAACTCCTGCAAGATGAGATCAGTTCCAGGGCTGGGCCGGCGTCGGCCTGCAATGGGAGGGCCGTGGACGGCACCAAATACACAAGTTCTACCTGGATTTGTGTCGGTGAAACACACACGTTCTGCTGTAGCCCCCAATCCTCGTTAGACCGTGGAGGGTCCTGGATGTTTAACAGCACAGCGCTGGCCCCAAGGGTCCCAGGGCCTCCTGTGGACCAGCCCTTCCCCGGACCAGGAAGCAGCCCTGCCCAGAGCCCAGCAGGATCTGTGTCTGGAGCCCCCCCGACCAGCTGCCCCGACCTGGGCATTCTGCCTGCAGATCCCTGGGAAAGCGCTGCTCCCTGCTCTGGGTGTCTGCACGTTCATAGCACGTTCTCAGCACGTTCTCGCTGACACGTTACTCGGCAGGAAAAGCCCTAGCTGAGAGGTGCAGATGGCAGGCATGGCCCCTCCCTGGTCCTCCCTGCGGGCGCTGCCCAGGCCTCAGCCCTGCGTTTCACCAGGCCCAGCCCACACCCCTGCTGGCCTCTGAAGTCCCGTCGGCCCCACTCTCCCTGACTTCCTCAGCCTTTCACTGTCCTGGTCTTTGCCTTTTCCCTCACGTCCCCAGCTGCCGTGCAGTGGAAACACGGACTGTGTCTGATCGAGTCAAAACAGCAATTTCAACTCCCATTCATCAAAACGCAGCGTCACGCCTGGGAACCAAGGGTGTGGAGGGGATGTGCCCCAGCGGAGCGTGTCCCCGTGGCCAGCAGCTGTGGGGCAGACACCAGCCACCTCTGGGACTGAGCAAGACCACGACCCTCCCTGAAGCCGCTGACCCTGAGACGAGCCTCACCCGGCCCCGTGATGACAGCCACCCCCTGCGTTCTCCCATATTCATTCACACACCCGTCGGCTCACCCATCCATTCACCAAGCACCATATAATTCACGCTCCCATTGGCTCACCCATCCACTCACCAAGAACCATAACATTCACACACCCACCTGCTCACCTGCCCACTCACCAAGCGCCATATCGTTCATGCACCCATAGGCTCACCCATCCACTCACCAAGCACCATATAATTCACGCTCCCATAGGCTCACCCATCCACTCACCAGGCACCGTACCATTCACGCACCCCTCGGCTCATCCATCCACTCACCAAGCACCGTATCGTTCATGCACCCATTGGCTCACCCATCCACTCACCAGGCACCGTACCATTCACACACCCATCTGCTCATCCATCCACTCACCAAGCACCATATAATTCACGCTCCCATTGGCTCACCCATCCACTCACCAGGCACCGTACCATTCACGCACCCCTCGGCTCACCTGCCCACTCACCAAGCACCGTATCTTTCATGCACCCCTCGACTCACCCATCCATTCACCAAGCACATGCACCCATAGGCTCACCGGGCTCACTGATCCACTCACCAAGCACCGTATCGTTCACGCACCCATCAGCTCACCTGCCCACTCACCAAGCACCACCCTGCAGATGGCATGGAGTGGACACTGGAGGCGTGTACTCTGGGGACTTGGTCCCGCTCTTACCCTTGCTGTGGCTCGATGACCTTCGCTGGAAGGTCATCAGGGGCCAGCCCAGGCTGGACAGGGGCAGTACTGGGGGAGGCTAGAGGGCCAGGCCAGGCTCCCTCTGTCCGCCGTGTGCATCAACCTGTCTCTCAGGCCTCGCACGACAACACGTGTCTGTGTGGACCTGGGTGGCAGATGTCACAGTGTTCCTGAAGCACGAGGCACACGCCTGCACTGCGGTTAAAGCACGAAGGTGCCAGCCTGAGCACACCCTCATGTTCATTCTTCCCACACCAGAGCTACAGTAACGACAGAGATGTTATCCGAGGCAACCGGACTCACCTGAAGAGAAAGAAGGGCTGGGACACGTGTGAACTCCGTGTGGACAGGTGGGGTGGATGGCCAGTCGGTGGGGGTACAGACGGGGGCACCGAGAGGCGGGGCCAGGGCAGGAGGAGCCCCTCACCCCTGGGATCTGGGCAGGCAGCCGACCACAAAGGCACGTCTGTATCAGTCGTCACCAAACTCCAAGGAAAGCCGGCACCACCGCAGGGAAACACGGCAACAGGACAGAAGCTGCCGCCAGGGCAGCAGAGCTAACGTCAGAATTGGAGCAGGACATTTTAAGAATATAGCTAGCTAATATCCTCAGGGGGACAAAGAGGGGTATCTGATGTTTCATGTTCAGCTGTGAAACAAAAACAGGTGAAACTGAAATATTTAACTGTTGGGGGGAAAGTCTTCATAGAAGAGGAAAAAATGGACTCAGTCTTGAATGAGAAGAACAGACCTACTCTGTGAATTCGGTCGGATCAAGCCATCCCCCTGAGCATGCCCTGTGGAGCCAGAGGATGCTCTAGTGTGACGTCTGTTTTGTGCACGTTACTATCCTGTGTTTGAATATCACAAATTTCAAATTCTCTAAAAACGTGGATCATTTTTATTTATGCTAGAAATTTCAGTTAAGCAAGACATTTAACCAGAACAGGTTTGCCAGGCATTTTTTTAGTGGCAATGTTTTTATTTAAATGGCTGTTAAGTGACGGTCCTCTATACACAGCCACTAGCCCACCTCGTCCCTTCGTGCAAATGCGACAAAGATATCTGGATCTTGGCTGGACGTGGTGGCTCACGCTTGTAATCCCAGCACTTTGGGAGGCCAAGGCAGGTGGATCACCTGAGGTTAGGAGTTTAGGACCAGCCTGGCCAACATGGTGAATCCCCATCTCTACTAAAAATATAAAAACTAGCTGGGCGTGGTGATGTGCACCTGTAGTCCCAGCTACTAAGGAGGCTGAGGCAGGAGAATCACTTGAACCGGGAGGTGAAGGTTGCAGTGAACTGAGATTGCGCCACTGCACTCCAGCCTGGGTGACAGAGTGAGACTCCATCTTGGGAAAAAATGATATTTGGCAAATACCTGCATTAATGTGCCATTAAGAGTAAAATTACTCTTTGTAAAATGTCTTACAAGTTTGATAAGAAGCAGTTATATGATTTAATTGAGACAATTTTTAAAGATTTTTGTGCCTTGTTCTTCAAATAATTTCCCTTTGGAAAAGTGGAGAGATTGAGTTTTTTAAGCAATCCTATTTCTTTGTCGGATCCAGAAAATCTAGGCCTTGAATTGCCTCTGCCCTTTCCTGAGAATCAATGTGGAATAAAGATGGTGTATTAACTTATTCCCAGCTCAGACAGATATAAGGGTGATATTAAAGGAAAAAATGAAGGCCATGTAACAGAAGAGACAGGAAAAATCTATCAAAAGTCATTGTTGCTTCATGGAGTCATAAAAAAAAATGTGACATTTGTGTAAGCACAGATTGAATACAATGTAATTAAATAGAGGCTAATAGACCCCTACTCAAACGTTGTGGAAAACTAGATATTCAAAGGCCTTTCTCCAACTGGGACCCGAGTGCTAACAGGCCCTGTAGAGCTTATTTTACCCGTTATTAAAGTGAGGATTGTCTATAAACTTTTCAAAAAACTACTCGTGCCTGTAATCCCAGCACTTTGGGAGGCTGAGGCAGGAAGACAGCTCAAGGCCAGGAGTTTGAGACCAGCCTGGGCAACATGGTGAGACTCCATCTCTACAAAAAGTACAGATTAGCGGGGCCTGGTGGCACATGCCTGTGGTCTTAGATTCTTGGAGGATCACTTGAGCCCAGGAGTTTGAGGTTGCAGCGAGCTGAGATTGTGCCACTGCACTTCAGCTTGGGCAACAGAGTGAGACCTTATCTAAAAAGAAAAGAAAAGAAAGAAAGAAAAAGGAAAAATAACAGATGTTGGTGAGGTTGCAGAGAAAAGGAAACACGTACATATACACTGTTGGTGGGAATGTAAGTTAGTTCAGCCACTGTGGAAAGCAGCTTGGAGATTTCTCAAAGAACTTAAAACAGAGCTACCATTCCAACCAGGAGTCCCATTACTGGGTATATATCCAAAAGAAAACAAATCTTTCTACCAAAAAGACACCTGCACTCGCATGTTCATTGAAGCACTGTTCACAATAGCAAAGACGTGGACTCAACCTGGATACCCAGCAGTGGTGGACGGGATACGGAAAATGGGGTCCTTCCTCCTCCCTCCTTCCTTTCCCTCCCTCTTTCCTTCCCCCTCCCTCCTTCCTTTCCCTCCCTCCTTCCCACCTGTCGTCTTTCCTCCCTTCCTCTCTCCCTCGTTTCTTCCTTCGTTCTTCCTTCTCCTTCTCTCCCTCCCCACTCCCTCCCTCCTCCTGCCATGCTCCTCCTCTTCCTCCCTCATGCTCGTGGGAAGTCGGCAGCTTGGTTTGCTCTGATGTCCTGCGGCTGAATTCTCTCCCAATCCCACCTGAGCCCGGCTTTTCTTCCACGAGGAGGGAGACTGGGAGTGGTTTTTGTATCCCAAACGTACTGTGTGTGTCTGAGGGTGAATGCGTGCGAACGTGTGAGTGTTCGAGTGTGAGTGTGCATGTTTTGTGTGTGTTTGTGAGTGTGTACGTGTGTGAGTGTGCGGGTGTAAGTGTGAAAGACGTCATGTCATACACTCATGTCTAAGTGTGAGTTCAGTGTGAGCATAAGTGTGTGTACGTGTGTGTATGTGTGTCTGAGTGTGCAGTGAGGCGGGATAGGGAGGGGTGTAAGAACTCAATTCCATTTACAATAGCCACAAAAACAATACAGTACCTAGGAATGCATTTAATCAAGGAGATGAAAGATCTCTACAAGAAGAGCTACAAAACACTTGTGAAAGAAATCATAGATGACACAAAAAACATGGAAAAGCATCCCATGCTCATGAATTGGAAGAATCGATATTGAAATGGTCATACTGCCTACAGCAATCTACAGATTCAAAGTACCAATGTCATTTCTCACAGAATTTGAAAAAACAATCCTAAAGTCCATATGGAACCAAAAAAGAGTCTGAATAGCCAAAGCATTCCTCCTGAGCAAAAAGAACCAATCCAGATGCACCACATTGCCTGACTTTAAATTATACTACAAGTCTATAGTAACAGCAGCATGGTACTGGTACAAAAATAGACACAGAGATCAATGGAATAGAATAGAGAACCCAGAATAAAGCCACAACCTACAACTGATCTTCAACAAAGTTGACAAAAATAAACAACGGGAAAAGGACATCCTATTCAATAAATGGTGCTGGGAAAACTGGCTGTCAATATCCAGAAGAATAAAACTGGACTCCTGCCTCTCATCACACACAAAAATTATCTCAAGATGGATGAAAGACTTAAATGTGCAGGAAAAGAAATCATCGACCGAGTAAACAGACAAGAAATAGAATGGTAGAAAATATTTACAAATTATGCCGCCAAGAAAGGACTAATATCAGAAATGACAAGGAACTCAAACAACTCAACAAGAAACACTAAACAACCCCATTACGAACTGGGCAAAGGGCATGAACAGACACTTCTCCGAAGAAGAAATATACATAAAATATACATGAAAGATACATGGCCAACAAACACCTGCAAAAATGCTCAATATCACAAATCATCAGAAAAATGCAAATTAAAACCACATTGAGATATCATCTTGCACTAGTCAGAATGGCTCCTAAAATGTCAAAAGAACAACAGATGTTGGCATGGATGTGGAGAAAAGGGAATGCTCATACCCTGTTGGTGGGAATGTTAATTAGTTCAACCTCAATGGAAAACAGTGTGGAGATTTCTCAAAGACCTAAAAATAGAGCCACCATCCTACCCAGCAATCCCACCTCTGGGCATCTACTCAAAGGAAAAGAAATCATTATACAAAAAAGACACCCATACCTGTATGTTTATCAAAGCACTACTCACAGTAGCAAAGTGGTGGAACCAACCTAAGTGTCCATTAATGGTTGACTGGATACAGAAAATGTGGTATATCCAAACTACAGAATATTATGCAGCCATACGAAAGAATGAAACCACATCCTTTGCAGCAACATGGTTGGAGCTGGAGACCATTATCCTAAATGAACTCATTCAGAAACAGAAAAGCAAATACTGCAAGTTCTCACTTATGAGCGGGAGCTAAACGCTGGGTACCATGGACATAAAGATGGAAACAACAGACACTGGGGACCCAAAAAGTGGGGAGGGAGGAATGGGGGTAAGGGGTGAAAAACTACCTGTCAGGGCAATGTTCACTATTTGGGTAATGTGTACTCTAGAAGCTCAGTCCCCCCAGTGTGCAGTATACTCACAGGACACAATGTGCACGTGTATCCCTTGAACCTAAAATAAAACAAAGTTTAAAAAAAAAAAAACAGAGGAAAAGGATAAAAATGGAAGCACATCAATTTCCTCAAAGTTGAAAACCAGCACCCAGACCCGGGATAGAGCGAGGCTCCAGACGCGGGAGAGAGTGAGGCTGTAGACCCGGGATAGAGGCTCCAGACCCTGGAGAGAGCGAGGCTCCAGACCCGGGATAGAGCGAGGCTCCCAGACCCGGAATAGAGCGAGGCTCCAGACCCTGGACAGAGTGAGGCTCCAGACCCGGGAGAGAGCGAGGCTGCAGACCTGGGATAGAGTGAGGCTCCAGACCCGGGATAGAGTTAGGCTCCAGATCTAGCATCACTAAACCACTTTGTCTTGAACATCCACACATCATCACAAGGAAACCATTGGGCGGTACGTGAGGGAAAGTCTAATGAATGCATCCAAAATAGGATCTGAATTTTACTTCCAGAGTCTAAGCATGATGTGTGTGAACTGTGTGTTTTAAGGGAATAACTTTCAATTAAATAAACTTTCAACTAAAAGCACCTGAAATACATCTGGGTTTTAATTTTGCCACTAAGGACGCCCTGCATTACAGCCTGAGTCACCTGATCCATAAACCACAACTTGTCGTTGGGGGCCTTTGAGGCACATGTGATCCTCGGCGTTGCGTCCATGTATCCAGGATCCCACATGCGTCTGTTGTGCGCTGGGCACAATTCTAAGGTCTCGAAAGGTGGACATGAGGAGGTGGTTCTGAGACTGAGGTCCCACAAGCGTCTTGCTCAGGAAATAATTGTAAAAGATACCTAGCCTGAGACAGGAAGAAACATCTGTGGTGTATTATGAAGTAAAGAAACAAAGTGGCAGAATAATATATAACCTCATTTTTAAACAAAAAACAGTGTGTGTCTGTGCATGTATGTGTGTGTCTGCGTACGTGTGTTTGTGCCTGTGTATGTGTGTGTTTGTGTGTGCATGTATGTGTCTGTGTGTGTTTGTGAGTGCATGTATGTGTGCATGTGTCTGTGTGTGTTTGTGTGTCTGTGCATGTATATGTCTGTGTTCGTGTCTGTGCTTCTGTGTCTGTGCAGGTTTGTGTCTGTGTGTGTCTGTGTGTCTGTGCATGTATGTGTGCGTCTGCGTACGTGTGTTTGTGTCTGTGTATGTGNGCGTATTATCGAGATGATTACTGTCCTGCAATTCAAGTTTGGCTGTTTAGACTTTTTTTTTGAGACGGAGTCTCGCTCTGTCGCCCAGGCTGGAGTGCAGTGGCCAGATCTCAGCTCACTGCAAGCTCCGCCTCCCGGGTTTACGCCGTTCTCCCGCCTCAGCCTCCCGAGTAGCTGGGACTACAGGCGCCCGCCACCTCGCCCGGCTAGTTTTTTGTATTTTTTTAGTAGAGACGGGGTTTCACCGTGTATAACCTCATTTTTAAACAAAAAACAGTGTGTGTCTGTGCATGTATGTGTGTGTCTGCGTACGTGTGTTTCTGCCTGTGTATGTGTGTGTTTGTGTGTGCATGTATGTGTCTGTGTGTGTTTGTGAGTGCATGTATGTGTGCATGTGTCTGTGTGTGTTTGTGTGTCTGTGCATGTATATGTCTGTGTTCGTGTCTGTGCTTCTGTGTCTGTGCAGGTTTGTGTCTGTGTGTGTCTGTGTGTCTGTGCATGTATGTGTGCGTCTGCGTACGTGTGTTTGTGTCTGTGTATGTGTGTGTTTGTGTGTGCATGTATGTGTCTCTGTGTGTGCATGTGTATGTCTGTGCATATATGTGTCTATGTGTGTTTGTGAGTGCATGTATGTGTGCATGTGTCTGTGTGTGTTTGTGTGTCTGTGCATGTATATGTCTGTGTTCGTGTCTGTGCTTCTGTGTCTGTGCAGGTTTGTGTCTGTGTGTGTCTGTGTGTCTGTGCATGTATGTGTGCGTCTGCGTACGTGTGTTTGTGTCTGTGTATGTGTGTTTGTGTGTGCATGTATGTGTCTGTGTGTGTTTGTGTGTCTGTGCATGTATGTGTGCGTGTGTCTGTGTGTGTTTGTGTGTCTGTGCATGTATGTGTGCGTCTGCGTACGTGTGTTTGTGTCTGTGTATGTGTGTGTTTGTGTGTGCATGTATGTGTCTCTGTGTGTGCATGTGTATGTCTGTGCATATATGTGTCTATGTGTGTTTGTGAGTGCATGTATGTGTGCATGTGTCTGTGTGTGTTTGTGTGTCTGTGCATGTATATGTCTGTGTTCGTGTCTGTGCTTCTGTGTCTGTGCAGGTTTGTGTCTGTGTGTGTTTGTGTGTCTGTGCATGTATGTGTGTGTTGTGTGTGCATGTGCACATGAGCACATGGGAGAAGTCTGAAGTGTTAACTTCTAACTGATCACGCATGTCATGTCATATGGTGAAAGGATGGGAGAACTGCAGCATCTCACTTGTCACTTTACACTTGCTATATTGTTTGAATTTATTTTATGCTGAGGATTTATTACTCTTATTTCCATTGGTTGTTATTTTTATTGTGATAAAATACACATAACAGGACAGGTGTGGTGGCTCATGACTGTAATCCTAGCACTTTGGGAGGCCAAGGAGGGCAGATCACCTGAGGTCAGGAGTTTGACACCAGCCTGGCCAACATGGCAAAACCCCATCTCCACTAAAAATACAAAAATTAACTGGGTGTGCTGATGCATGCCTGTAACCTGAGCTACTCGGGAGGCTGAGGCAAGAGAATCACTTGAACCCGGGAGGTGGAGGTTGCACTAAGTTGAGATTGCACCACTGCACTCCAGCCTGAGTGACAGAGTGAGACTCCATCTCAAAAACAAAAAAAGAAAAGAAAAGAAGAATTAGCCAGACACAGTGGCACACGCCTGTAATTCCAGCTACTCGGGAGGCTGAGGCAGGAGAATCACTTGAACCCGGGAGGCAGAGGTTGCAGTGAGCTGAGATCACGCCACTGTACTCCAGCCTGGCGACAGAGCGAGACTCTGTCTCTAAAATGAAAAACAAAACACATATAACATAAAATTAACCACTTTTAAGTGAATAGTTCAGTGGCATCAAGCACACGCACACTGCTATGCAGCCATCACCACCATCATCCCCAGAGCCCTGTCTTCCCACACAGAAGCTATGTCCCATTAGACACCAGTTCCCCGTCCGCCTCCCCCAGCCCCGGGCACCCACCCCTCCACTTGCTCTTGCATCTCAGGCAACTCCAGGGACCTCCTGTGAGTGGAATCATGTAGTGTTTGCCCCTTTGTCCTTCTGTGTCCTCCTTATTCACCTCAGCATTACATCCTCAAGGTTCATCCGTGGTGTAACCTGGGTTGGAATTTCCTTCCTTCTTTTCCCATCCTGCTTTAAGGCAAAACCCACAGCTGTCATCGTACTTGATGTTGAGATGGAATTCTTTCTCCCTCAGCTCTAACACGACTTACTGTGCCCTCACAGGTCTCCCTCCTTAATTCAAAGTGAATGGTGAAAACAGCCAGAAATAATGATAAAAGGGTGACAGATGGAAATCATAATCCATATGAGACTATATGATAAATTTTACAGACATAAATTGACTCTGATTCTTTATTAGCAAAGAGAATAAAATTGACTTTTTTTTTTGAGACAGGGTCTCGCTCTGTTGCCCAGGCTGGAGTGCAGTGGTGCTGATCACAGCTCGCTGCAACCTTGACCTTCTGGGCTTGAGGGATCCTCCTGCCTCAGCCTCCCAAGTAGCAGGGATTACAGGCGTGAGCCATGGCGCCCAGCTGAAAGAAAGTCTCTTACACAGAAACATAGCATTACCATAAGAATAGAAGGCAGAATACATACATAATGAGGAGGACACCCAGGACCTGCCACAAAGGCCCATGAGAAAACCCCAACAATTAACAAAGACTCATATTTCAATGACCCATTAATCACAACTATATAATATTAAACCCATCTTTATATTAATACTAGAAACACATTTCAACTCACCCATACATCCCACACACTTTAATAGGAATAGGCAAATAAATCATTAACTGGGTCAAAAAAAACCTAACTATTGAACTCATGTACTATTATTTAAACAGTACCTACAGAATTCTTACCTCAATATTTTCTTGCAAAATAAGTTCTTTTTAAGTCTAAATAATATCCTATTGTATGTAGACAGGAGCCACAGTCTCAGGGGAGACTCCGCAGACTGCCAGGTGCAGGGTGTTGATGGAGGCCACGTTGCCATCTACCCCACACTGCAAATCATGTGAACTAATGTGCCGTCCCTTCAACGTTAGAGAAGAACATTTACTTCACCACAGGCTTATCAGCACTGGATGTTAATTTTTTAACTGTTTGTTAATCTGGTAAGTTTAAAAAATCATATTAATCATTTCTTTCACTTTGATTTCCCAGCCTAATATTGAGGTATAGCTTATTTCCACATGTATATTGGCTATTTGAATTTCTTCTGTGAATTACCTCTTCAGACACTTTTCCTATTTCTTTACTGGTTTCTGTTTAAAAATATTCTTGCCTAGACCACTGTTACACACATAAAGGTGAAATGGAAGATTAAACAATTTTGCAGGTAATTCAAGAAAAGAAAACCTTGATTTTGTACTTAATTATCCAGATGTTCCAAGTGCAAATTTCAATTTGAATTATCCATGTAATTACCTTAATTCCTTACTTTGCCATTTCGGCCAAGAAAACTTATTTTCATTGTACTTTTACCGAATAATTTTAAAATAAAACTCTGTTGAACTTTGTTCTTACCACAACCAAAAATCTAGCACTAGAAATTAGTTCCACCTCAGCTATTTCCAGCAAGAGTCTCTGGCGAAGCCTTTCTTACTGCCTTTACCTAAAAACCTCTTCCAAAGCTCTGTGGTCAGGGTGTGCGTTTCTTGGCCATTTTGACTGAACTGGTCAAGTTGGAGAAGAAATAAATGAGATGACCACACTGTGTGCTCAACACCTCCCGCCAGGCCACGCGTCTGTCTTCAGCGGCCATGGAGGGGTCCGGAGAGGCTTAGGGGGTCGGTGGGGGGAGGGGACTTCCAGTGACGAGTAAACAGCAAAAGATGCGATATTCCAACAGGAAGCGAAATGAAAATAGAAGACTCAGTCGTTATTTACGGCGGCTATAATTTTCTCCATAAAATGAAAATGAAATCAAATGAAAAGAATTAAAATAGATTTTTAGCCAAGTGGCAGCACAAACAGAAGGGATGAATCGTGAAGGCAGACAGCTCACCTGGAACCGGGGGTGTGTCTGCCTAGAAAATGAGGAGAGCCAGCGAGGAGAACACCACCCTTGACAGGATCTAAAAATATAAAACAGCTTTGAAATTGTCATTCAGGAGACGAACAGCAGGCCAGGCGCGCTGCCTCACGCCTGTAATCCCAGCACTCTGGGAGGCCGATGTGGCCAGATCACTTTCAGGTCAGGGGTTCGAGACCAGCCTGGCCAACATGGTGAAACCCCGTCTGTACTAAAATTACAAAAATTAGCTGGGCGTGGTGGTGGGCGCCTGTAATCCCAGCTACTCAGGATGCTGAGGCAGGAGGATTGCTTGAACCCAGGAAGTGGAGATTGTAGTGAGCCGAGATCGTGCCATTGCCCTCCAGCCTGGGCGACAGAGCAAGACTTTGTGTCAAAAATCAATCAATCACTGAACTGGCAGTGCATGTACCATGTTTTCCTTCCCCCCATTCAAAAAAGAAAGAGAGGAAGAGAGAAAGAGAGAGAGAGAGAGAAAGAGAAAGAGAGAGAGAAAGAGAGAAAGAGAGAAAGAGAAAGAGAGAGAGAAAGAGAGAAAGAGAAAGAGAAAGGGAAAGGGAAGGAGAAAGAAAGAAGGAAAGAAAGAAAAAGAAAGGAGGGAGGGAGGGAGAGAGGGAGGGAGGAAGGAAGGAAGGAAGGAAGGAAAGAAAGAAAGACATTTTCATGTCAAAGAAAACAATTTGTCACCAGTAAATTCTCACAACATGAAATGCTAAAAGAATTTCTTTCAGAGTGAAAGGAGTTGATATCAGATGAAAATGTGGATCCTCAGAAGTGAATGAAGAACATAAGAAATGGTAAATGTCTGGTAAATACAAAAGATGTTTTTTGCTTTATTGCCTTTAATTCTTTTATACCGCATGTGACTGTTTAAAGCGAATACTACATTACCTTGTGGAGTTCATAATAAATGTAAATAAAATATGTCTAACAACAATACCACAAGGATGTGGGCGGGAGAAATACAGACCCATGCGATTGTGACCTATCATGTGAGTATTAAAACGGCAGCTGTGATTGGATGTGACAGGGAAGGGCGTCGAATCCCGGTTCCCGTTCTAACGGAACTCTCCTTCCTGTTTTTCCCACTAAATGCAGCAGCTATTAAAGAACCTGAACACGTGCATGGAGCAGCTAATGGAAGTCTCTGAACAGTACATGGTAACAGGTACATTGGAAGAAGAACAGAATTTTAAATATCACGAACTGGCAGTGAGTTTACCATGTTTTCCTTCAGCATCATCCAGCCCAGACTCAATACAGCCTAAAATCCAGATGGCAGGGTATGGATACAGACGGCCCCAGAGACCGTCAAGTTTTGGGTTGAATAACTGGAAAGGGGTCTCCTAACACTCAGAAACTTCCCTTTACAAATACGTATGTATGTATATACTCGCTCACATGCTAATCCCTAAGTAATTCTGTGGTGGCAGCAGTGGCAACAACAGCCAGGACCCACCCACAGGAGCTTAAACTGTGGGGCATCAACCGTGGGGCATCAACCGTGGGGCAGCCAGACCTTCCTCTCCATGTGGAGGAGCTGTGGCGCTGGGCCGGGTGTGGCGCGGGGCCGGGTGGGGGCGCGGGGCCGGGTGGGGCACTGGGCCGGGTAGGGCCGCGGGGCCGGGTGGGGCGCGGGGCCGGGTGGGGGCGCGGGGCCGGGTGGGGGCGCTGGGCCGGGTGGGGCACGGGGCCGGGTGGGGGCACTGGGCCGGGTGGGGCACGGGGCTGGGGAGGGGTGCGGGGCTGGGTGGGGGCATGCCTCAGCTTCCTTTCCTCTCTTCTCTGGTTGGCTGGTCCTGGATGCAGGAGCAGTGGCATGAGGTGGACAGCAGGACAAGGTGAGCAAAGTTCAAGTTTTCTGACTGGAGGATTAAAATGGGGAGCTCCAGCACACTTGAAAAGTGCCAGGACATCGTGGAGAAAAAGGAGCTCAGAGCATCGAATTCATGAAGCTGTTTATGAACATCTGCGTTCACCTCTGGACTACACATGCATAGATCTGACTTGAAAAATATGTACAATTTTCATAAGACTTAAACAAGACCTGGAATACTGTAACACAATATTCAAATTGTCCAAGATACAATCCAAAATTACTTAATATAAGGCCAGACACAGTAGCTCTCGTTTGTAATCCTAGCACTTTGGGAGGCCAATGTGGGTGGATCACCTGAGGTCAGGAGTTCAAGACCAGCCTGGCCAACATAGTGAAACCCCAACTACTAAAAATACAAAAATTAGCCAGGCTTGGTGTTGCGTGCCTGTAATCCCAGCTACCCAGGAGGCTGAGGCAGGAAAATCGCTGGAACCTGAGAGGTGGAGGCTGCAGTGAACTGAGATTGCACCACTGCCCTCTAGCCTGGGTGACAGAGCGAGACTCCATCTCAAAAAACAAAAAAACAAAAAAAACCCACAAAAATTTACTTCGTATAAAAAGAACCAGTAAATATCTTAAGTTACATGGAAAAAGACAATCAACAGGTAGTGATGCTGAGATGACACAGATGTTGGAATTACCTGACAAGCCTTTAAGTCAACTCTTATAAAAATGCTCCAAGCACTCTTGGAATGAATGGAAATACGGAACATCGCAGCAAAGACACAGAAGATATAAATAAGAACTTTTGAGCAGACACCACACACCAGTTATCAAACCAGGGGAGGACTCCAGGTACGTAGAAAATAGCCAAGGTCATCGCAATGCTGACCACCAGAGAGAAGTCCAGACACTTCTGCCCACTGCAGCTTGGTATCAGGGTCACCGAGGAGTACAAACAACAGTCAAGCACTAGGTAGAAACACATCTTAATTCATCACAGAGACGAGACAGAGAGAGATCAGCTCCAGCAGTGTGCACTGTCCCCTGGCTGGGGGACCACTCTGGCAGCCAATGCCGGACAGCTGACTTTCACGCACCTCTCAGGCCGCAGAAGAGGACCCCTGCCTCTCCCATGCAGAGTGTGAAATGCTGAAAGCTGGGGCATAGCTGAGGATTATTGATGTTATACATTTAAGCTGAACAAAAGAGCACATGTGGGCCGGGTGAGGTGACTCACGCCTGTAATCCCAGCACTTTGGGAGGCTGAAGTGGGCGGATCACCTGAGATCAGGAGTTCAAGATCAGCCTGGCCAACATGGTGAAACCCTGTCTCTACTAAAAGTACAAAAATTAGCCGGGTCTGGTGGCGCTTGCCTGTAATTTCAGTCACTCAGGAAATCTCCCAGGTGTTTACTTGAACCCGGGAGGTGGAGGCTGCAGTGAGCCGAGATTGCGCCACTGCACTCTAGCCTGGGTGACAAGAGCAAAACTCTGTCTCAAAAAAATAAATAATTAAATTAAATTAGAAAGCACACATGGAGCTTGAAAAGGGGAAAGATGAGCCCAACACAGGCTGCGTGGCTGTTTATCTCAGGGTAAGGAAGTATTCCAGGCCCAATGCCCATCTTTATCAGCCTAAAGGGGGTTCATGCCTGTGACTGCCTTTCCCAACAAACACCAAACGGAAAAAATTCTAACAAAATACAATCACAAAAATTTTAAAGCTCAATGGATAGTCTCAACAGAAGAATGGAAATGACAGAGGAAAGGGTAAACTTGAAGAAGGACCAATAGAAATTACCCAACCTAAACAACAGAGAAAAAGATTGAAAAAAATGACAGCTTCAGGGACTTGTAGGACAACTTCAAAATGTCTAACATTCATGCTACCAGCGTCCCAGAAGAAGTGAAGGAAGCATACGATGCAAAAAAAAGCACTGGAAGAAATGATGGCTGAAAAATTCCATTTGACAAAAACCTAAATCTCAGTGTCTTTTGAGATTTAGAAAGTGCAGTGAACTCAAAATATGATAAACCTAAAGAAATGTACACTCAGACACATCATAATTAAGCAGCTAACAACTAAAGGCAAAAAATTTGAAAGCAAGCAGAGTAAAATAACATATTACTTATAGGGTAACAAGCTTTCAAATGACTGCCCATTTTTCTTCAGAAACCATGGAAGCCAGAAGGAAATGGAACATTTTTCATGTGCTGAAAGAAAAGGGATGTCATCATAGAGGTCTATACCCAGTGAAAAATATCTGTCAGAAATTAAGGTGAAATAAAGACATCCTCAGATGAAGCAAAACTGAGAGAATTCATTGCCAACAAACCTGTTCCTGAAGAAGTGATAATGGGAGTTCTTGAAGCAGAAGGAAATAACATTGGAAAGAATTTGGACCATCTGGATAAATATAATACAGTTCTCTCGTTTCCCTGCAGGAGATACATTCAAAGACCCCAGTGGACGTCTGGAACCATGGATGGCACTGAACCTGATTGCCGTCCGTGGAAGCACGATTTTGTTCATGTCTTCCACCCACAAACATAATGCCTTTTCCATCTTAACCAAGCGCTTCCCGGCTCACTGCAACCACCGCCTCCTGGGTTCAAGTGATTCTCCCGCCTCAGCCTCCTGAGTTGATGGGACTGCAGGTGCTGGCCACCATGCCTGGCTAATTTTTGTATTTTTTAGTAGAGATGGGGTTTTGCCATGTTGGCTAGGCTGGTCTTGAACTCTTGACCTCAAGTGAGCCACCCACCTCGACCTCCCAAAGTGCTGGAATTACAGGCATAAGCCACCGCGCCCGGCCTCACTATAGCTTTTGCAGTTTGAAGTGCAACAGCAAAACTAATATGAATTTCTTTTTTCATCTTCATAATTCATGGATAGAAGATTTGTTCTTACCATAAGATCTTGGGAATCTCAGCAACTTTTTTCTTGCCTTATTAAATAAAAAATGTTTACTTTTTCACTGAAGCATTTTACTGCTTCTCTTGGGTGTGTCTATCCGTATTGCCAGCATCACTGCTCTTGTGCTTTGGGGCTATGATAAAGTAAAACGAGGGTTACTGGAGCACAAGCGCTGGGATACTGTAAAGGTTGATCTGATAACCAAGATGGCAACTGAGGGACTAACGGGTGGGTAGCGTATACGGCATGGATACGCTGGACAAAAGGACGATTCATATCCCAGGTGGGAGGAAGCAAAATGGTGTGAAATTTGATCATACACCCAGAAAGGCAGGCGATGTAAAGCTTATGAGTTCCTTCTTTCTAAATTTTTCCATTTAATATTCTGGGCCATGGTTGACCTCAGATAACTAAAACCACAGAAAGCAAAAACCTGGATGAGAGGGGCTACTGTAAACGAGTCTTCTCTTGTGTCTCTAAAATGTCTGGCAGTTGAAAGCAAAAATTATAACATTGTCTGAATTGCTTTTTCAAGGTACGTAGATATAACATTCAAGATAAATATAACATAAAGGAGAAGGAGTGAAGTGCCGTATGTAGTAATTAGCTTTCTGCATTCCATTTAAAGTGTTAAAATGTGATTTTAACTTGACTGTGAAAAGCTAAATGTGCACATTCTAGTCCCCAGAGCAGTCCTTAAAAAACTGTACAAAGAGATAGAGTTTAAGAATGACAATAAATTAAAATGGAATATTTAAAATGTTCAAATAACAAGAAAGATGAAAAGGGGAAACAGGTGACTAGAGAACAGGGAACAGCAGAAAACGATGAATGAAATCATGGTCTTAAATCCAAACGCACCAATAATTACACTGAATGTCAATCATCTAAGTACACCAATGAAAAGAGTGATTGTCAGAATAACTAAAAATGACCTAATTATATTCTACTTACAATAAATTGACTTCGAATGTAGTGATATAGGTAGTGAAAAGGTAAAAGGATGGGAAAAGAGACACCATGCAAATTCTAACCAAAAGAAAGCATGGAGGTGGCATCAGCAAGGTTGTGGATCGGCAGCTCCAAGCGCTTGCTACCCCAAGGAAGGCCTGGAAATCCAGGAGAAAGTGTAAGAACCAACGCTGGGAACTTCAGACTCAGGCTGCACTCCTGTATCACCAGCTTTCCTGGTTCTCCAACTTGCAAATGGTGGGACTTCGCAACCTTCATAGTCACAGGAGCCAATTCCCATAATAAATCTCTCTGTCTAGATGAAGATTTAGATATGGATAGCTATCCTCCTGGTTATATTTCCCAGGATAACCCTAATACACATAAAAAGGATGGAAATTCTGACACACACTACAGCATGGATGAACCTTGAAGACATTGTGCTAACTGAAATAAACCAGACAAAAAAGACAAAAAGACAAATACTGTATGATTCCACTGAGATGAGGCACCTAAAGCAGTCAAATTAATAGGTTCAGAAGGCAGAATGGTGTAGCTAGGGGCTGGGGACAGAGAGGAATGGGAAGTTATTGTTTGATAGGTACAGACTTTCAGTTTTACAAGATGAGAAGAGCTGTGGAGATGAATATTGGTGATGGTTGCAAAACAATGGATGTATTTAAAACAACAAAAATGTGGTTAACATGGCAAATTTTATGTTATATGTATTTCACCAGTTTTTTTAATTAAAAATAAATATTTATAGTCTCAGCATCTTCAAATGCCTCACAAATATTTCCAAGCTTTATCCTTGATTTCTTATCCTATCTGTGTCAAAAATCTTCACCTTCCCAAGATTTTTTATATCAAATGCTAATAAGAGGCCCCTAATCTCTGGCAAGCACTTGATTTTTTTGGAGTCAGGCTGAATAATAGTATATAGGACTCACTGAATCAAGGAATATGGGGTTTGCAATTTTCTGTTCCCAGGTTATCTGCGCGAAACTCAGCAAACTTAGTAATGAATAAAATGATGTTAAAAAGCAATCTCTTTAAAAGTCTGAAGCAAGACAAAGACACCTGGTAGCTAGGCTTCTATTCAACATTGTCGAGACCCTTGCAATTGCCCTGAAATAAGAAAAAGCCATACAAAGTATGTTTCTGTGAAGGAAAAGACAAAATTGTCATATATAGCTGTTATGGCAGTTTCATAAAGATTCTCCAAAATACATAGACAAACGGTCAAAGTTATTTAAAATTGTCAAGTTTGCTAGGTATAAAACAAATATGCAAAATTCAATTGCATATCCAGATACTAACAATAAACAGAAAATGTAATTTGTTTAAAATGTTGTTTATAAAGGAAACAATAAAATGAAGGGACAATCCACAAATGAGGATAAAATATTAACAAACCATATATCTGATAAGGGCTTAATACTCAAAAATATAACGAACTCAAACAACTCAACACCAAGAAAACAAACAACCTGATTTTAAAATGGGCAAAGGACGTTAACAGACATTTCTCAAAAGAAGACACACAAGGCCAGGCACAGTGGCTCATGCCTGTAATCCCAGCAATTTGGGAGGGCAAGGCGGGTGTAGTACTTGAGCTCAGGAGTTCAAGACCAGTCTGGCCAACATCACAAAACCCTGTCTCTACTAAAAATACAAAAAGTAGCCGAGTGTTGTGGTGCATCTGTAATCCCAGCTATTCAGGAGGCTGAGGCAGGAGAATCACTTGAACCCAGGAGGCAGAGGTTGCAGTGAGCCAAGATTGCGCCACTGCACTCCAGCCTGGGCAACAGAGCAAGACTCTGTCTCAAAAAAAAAAAGAAAAAGACATACAAATAGCCAATGGAATATTTTTAAATGCTCAACATTTTTAGTCATCAAGGAAATAAAAATTAAAACCACAATGAGGTATCACCTCAAGCTTATTTGAATGGATATTATTTTAAAAAGATGAATGATAACAAGTGTTGGTGAGGATGTATAGCAAGGGAACCCTTGTACACTGTTAGTGGGACTGTAAATTAGTACAGCCTCTATGGAGAAGAGAATGGAGGTTCCTCTAAAAACTGAAAACAGAACTATCATGTGATCCAGCAATCCCACCTCTGGGTATACAGTCGCCCCTCGACACATGATGGCGTTATTCAGACAGAGCCCCATTGTACATCAAGGAGCATACTGAACGTGTATGTATCACTTCTGCACCATTGTAATGTTGAAAGATTGTAAGGCAAACCATTATAAGTCAGGAGCCATCTGTAGAGTCACAGGAATTAAAACCAGCACATCCAAGAGACATCTGCACTCCCGGGTTCATCCACAGCACCATTCGCAGTAGCTGAAATGTGGGAGGAGCCTCAGCACCCGTGGGCAGACGAATGGATAGAGAGAACGTGGAGCACGTGCAGAATGGGACACTACTCAGCCTTTAAAAAGAAGGAAATTCTGTCATTCTCAAAAACACAGATGGATCTGGAGGACATTATGCTGCTTCGAATAAGCCAGGTACAGAAACACAAATCCTGCATGATCTCACTTACATGTGGAATCTTCAAAAGTCAATCCCACAGAGAGACAGAGTGGAATGGTGGTTACCAGAGGCTGAAGGGTGAAGTGGGGAAGGAGAAGGATGGGGAAAAAGGGAATGCTGATCAAAGGGTCCAACATTTCAGTGAGGCAGGAGGAATGAGTTTTAGTGATCCGCTGCACTGCACAGTGACCACAGTTAATAATAATGTATGTTTCAAAACTGCTAAAAGAATAGACTTTTAGCATTCTCACAGTAAAAAAGAATGACGAGTTGGTGAGGTGGTGGAGATGCTAATTAGCTTGATTGAGTCTTTCTACAATGTATACGTAGATCAAACCATCACGTTGTACCCCATAAATATACACAAGTATTATCTGCCAATTAAAAATAGATTAAAAAAATAAGTCTGGGAATGGTGGCTCACACCTATCACTGCAGCACTTTGGCAGGCCCAAGAGGGAGGATTATTTGAGGCCAGGAGTTCAAAATCAGCCTGGGCAACATAGTGAGACCCTGTCTCAATAATAATAATAATAATAATAAGCCCGGTGTGGTGGTGCACGCCTGTAGTTCTAGCTACTTGGGAGGCTGAGGCGGGAGGATCACTTGAGCCCATGAGCTTGAGAGTTCAAGGCTGCAGTGAGCTATTATCATGCCACTGCACTCCAGTCTGGATGACAGAGCAACAATCTGTCTTTAAAACTAAATACACAAACAAATTGAAAATACATTAGAAATGTGAAGATGAAAGTTTTAGAGAAAAAAAGGTACACCTCAAAAATATCTTGCTTTTCCCTTTTTTACCTAATTCGAAAGTAAAAGCATTGCAAATGTGCAGTGTGGGAACTGCCAGGGCACAAGCAACTGTCACTTCTGGGAATTGCTGTTCCTTCATCATAACATCAAACAAAATTTTGATACTAAAATTTTAGTAACAAAATTGAAATATTTTGCATAAAAATTCTAATAAAAGTTGACATTTATTCTTGTGTTTCAGACTTTTTTTAGTTTTCTGATATTTGATCTTGGTCACAGCTCTGGCCAAACATCTCTTTAGCCCCCTGGCCATTTGGTATTTAGCAAAAAATGAAAGAGAGTATGGAGATGTACCTCTGGCAACTCTGAATATACCTAACAAATTATTTGCAAGACCAGCACAGAGAAAAATTTGAAACTTTTTGAAGACCACTAAAGGATACTCTAAAATAGATAAATGCCTTCATGCTGGGAAGACTGAAGACCACAAACATGCTATTTTCTCCCCAATTGATATATGGACTCAGTGTGATTTCAATCAAAATCACAAAAGGGATTGTGTGAAATTGGATGAATTCTAAAATTCCTGTTGAAAGGCAAAGAACCAAGAGTAGCCAAGACACTCCTGCAGGAGAGGACGGTGGGGATCTGCCCAATATCTAGATTTTTATAAGGACCAGCTAGTGTGGTGTTGGTTCAGGACAGCCCCAGGGGACAGAAAGAGCCCAGGAGTAGACCCAGACATATTTGTAAATTTAAATGTTTGTAATTTATATAAATAAATATCTGATGATAGGATAAAAAATGTGAAATCATCTGAGTAATAAAAAATACAGAAATGTAACTGGCATATTAAAGAATACAGCCCCCCGGCCGGGCGCGGTGGCTCACGCCTGTAATCCCAGCACTTTGGGAGGCCAAGCAGGTGGCGATCTCCCAATTTGGGAGGTCGGGAGATCGAGACCATCCTGGCTAACACGGTGAAACCCGTCTCTACTAAAAATACAAATATTAGCTGGGTGTAGTGGCGGGTGCCTGTAGTCCCAGCTACTCAGGAGGCTGAGGCAGGAGAACAGAGTGAACCCGGGAGGCGGAGCTTGCAGTGAGCCGAGATCTCGCCACTGCAGTCCAGCCTGGATGACAGAGAGACCTCGTCTCAAAAAAATAATAAAATAAAATAAAAATAAAAAGAATACAGCCCCCCAAAAGAGAAGACTTCTCAATATTAGCCATTTACCTTATTTCACCTCTCACATAATAGGGATTCATTTCCCCCTCTGTGATGACTATCCCACAAGTAAAATTCTCCCTTACAAGACTCCGGGAGTCCCAGTAACCGCCTGTTACCAAAATATTGCACCACACAGGGTGGGTGATCTTCGCTTTGCATTTTGAGTGAACACATTGCTAGCAGCATTCTGAATTTGTGTGGCTGACCTTCACCACGGCATAGTGGCAGGTTTTACAGCTCAAGCCAGGCAAAACAGTCCTTTCTAAAATGAGAGAAAAACTGACAAGCAAATCAATCAAAGCTTTAAATAGCTGAAAAATTAATTAAAAGGTGACATTTGTGAGAGTCCAGAGTTAATTGTTTTGGTCTGTGACTCTTTTTTTTTTTTTTAAACAACTCTTCCCACTCTGGCGTCCACTCTGTGCGTCTTCGGTTAATCCCAGCCAGTCAGGTGCCCACCTGCACGTTGCTGTTGCCCTCCAGACAGCCACACATTCCTCTGTCTTCTCTCAGTGAGATCCTAAACTCCTCAAACACGCAGACAATGGCCTCTATCTCCTTTGTGTACACTGCAACGTCTGGCATGGTTGAGGAGTGGAACTGACTCTGCAGCGAAGTTTTGCAAAACAATTAGGGTAAGAAAGAAGTGGGAAGGATGGTAGATGAAGGGGTTCATGAGTAAAGAGCTCAAAGAGATGGTCTCAGACTTTAGTGATGTGGAAACTGATAAAAGGAAAATCAGATTGTAAAATAGTATGTACAATATCATCTTATTTTTATTTAAAAAAAAAAAAACGGTACGGGGTGAGGGGCTCCAAGAGGGATAACTGGAGGCATTAGTTACTTATTAGTTACTTGCCTCCTTCACTGAGAAGAAGCAAAATAGTAAATCATCACGTTCTGAGTAGATTGTCCAAGAGGGACACTGGAATTCAACAGAAAAGTGGCAGGAAACTCCTACACCAAGAAAGACAGGGGAGAAAGGACTGTGGGGCTGGGACAGGCTCCCAGTGCAGGAAAAGGGTAAGGGAGAGAGGAAGGGAGGGGGCAAGGCCGCTGCTGCTCCAGGAATGTGGGGGCTGGGACAGACCCCCCCAGTGCAGGGAAAGGGTAAAGGAGGGACCCTCAGCAGCCTACATTCCCACCGCGGACTCCTGCAGTCTCAGCCGTGAGACCCCCTTTGACCACGCAGGTCCTGACCTAACAGGGTGCTGCCAGGAGGTTGTGCGGTGGCACTGCCCGAGGGAGGGAATCTCAGGGTCCCACACGCTCCCTGAGACCTAAGTGGCTACAGCAAGGCACCGTGCGGAGTCCCACCCCCAATGTACTGAGGCAGTGTCCTGGGGCTCAGTGGTGCCCGGCTGAGGCATGAGTGAGGCCCAGGCTGCCACAGCTTGGGCTAAGGTGCAGGTGCTGCCAGGGCTGAGGCTGTACATGGCACGCATATTCTCCACCCACCTGCCTAGGCTTCCACCATTGAAGGGGGGCCTGCTCTCCCCAGTAGAAGGCCACAGCATGGTCACCACTGTCCCCCACCCAAGCATTCCGCGGGGGGCCTGGGGATGACCCTGCCCCAGCCTACCATAGCTGCCACTTGCACACATCACCGGGGGATCTAAACACAAGCCTGCCTGGCCGTCTGTGCCCTCACCTCATGCCAGAGCATGCAGTCTGGGTGCCAGGTGATTGCCCATCCCAGTCCATCACTTTCAGCACCTGAATACTTCTCCTGGGCCCTGAGGTTGGGCCCACCCACTCTGCTGCTACTACCACAGCTGGCACCTACCTGCATGTACCACCTGCGGGCCTAGACACTGGCCTACCCAGACCATTGCAGCCACCACCAGCACCAGCATGCACTGCTTGGGACCCAGAGGACTGTCCTGCCACTGTCATCACCCATGCCATGCTGGCTGACTAGGGGCCCAAGAACCACCTACTCACCTGGTCCACCACTACCACTACTGGCATCCAAGCAAGCTACCTGGAAGCCCCAAAATTGCCCACCTGGACCTGCCACAACCAGTGCCAGGATATGCCACCTTGGGGCCCAAGGACAGGCATGCTCATTCCTCCACTGCCACCACTGGGGCCCGAAGACTGGCCCCACCTGGGATTCCAGTCCCCAGCAAAGCGTCACCACAGCCTCCACTAATAACCACACCCTAAGCCACAAAGGAAATCACAGACACCACTGACACTGTTTACAACTAAAGAGGAAATATGGAGACGACAGTACTGCATGTACCCAGAGTCAAAGCCAAAGGGCCCCATCCAACCAGTACCATCGACACATTTCAGAAAAAATCCTCCCCTATGAAAGCAAACTCTAAGAATTGGAAGAAGTGACTATTACAGCAGATTTGCAGATATCAACATAAGGAAACATGAAACAGAATAAAGGAAGGAAATATGACACCTCCAAAGGAACATAATAATTCTCCAGCAATAGACCCCAACAAAAAACAAATTTACAAAATCCCGGAAAAAGAATTTAAAATATAGATTTTTTAAGTGGCTCAGTGAGATACAAGAGAATAATGAAAAACAATGCAAAGAAATCAGAAAAACAATTCAGCACATGAATGAGAAATTTACCAAAGAGATAACATCATGAAAAAGAACCAAACAGAAATTATGCAAATAAAGAATTTACTGAATGAAATACAAAACACATTTGAAAGCTTCAGCAATGAACTAGACAGAGCAGTAGAATCTCAGAACTTGAAGACAAATCTTTTGAAATAACCCAGTCAGACAAAAATAAAGAAAAAAGAATTTAAAAGAATGAGCAGAGCTTTTGTGACATATGGGACACATTAAATGACCAAATATTTACCAGTATCCCAGAGACAAAAAGAGAACAAAAGGTTTAGAAAATCTATTTAATGAAATAATAAATGAAAACTTCCCGGCCGGGCGCGGTGGCTCACGCCTGTAATCCCAACACTTTGGGAGGCCGAGGCGGGCGGATCACAAGGTCAGGAGGTCGAGACTATGGTGAAACCCCGTCTCTACTAAAAATACAAAAAATTAGCTGGGCGCGGTGGCGGGCGCCTGTAGTCCCAGCTACTCAGGAGGCTAAGGCAGGAGAATGGCGTGAACCCGGGAGACGGAGCTTGCAGTGAGCCGAGATCGCGCCACTGCACTCCAGCCTGGGCGACAACGTGAGACTCCGTCTCATTAAAAAAAAAAAAAAAGAAAAAAGAAAACTTCCCAAGCCTAGCAAGAGTGTAGACATCCACATACAGGAGGCTCTGAGATCCCCAAACAGATATAATGCAAAAAGATCTTCTCCATGGCACATTATGGTCAAATTGTTCAAAGACAAAGTAAAAATTCTAAAAGAGCAAGAGAATAGAATCTAGTCATCTACAAAGGAACCCCCAGCAAGCTAACAATGGGTTTCTCAGTGGAAACCTTACAGGCCAGGAGAGAGTAAGATTCTATATTCATATTCAAAGTACTGAAAGAAAAAAAAGCCCTGCTATATAAGAATAGTATACCCAGCAAAATTATCCTCAATAAGTAAAGGAGAAATAAAGTCTTTCCTAGATAAACACTGGGGGAATTCATCACCACCAGAATGGCCCTACAAGAAATGCTCAAGGGAGTCCTACCTAGAAGTGAAAAGAGGACATTTACCATCATAAAAACACAGGAAAATATAAGATTTACCAGTAAAGCAAACACATAAACGAGGAAGAGAAAAAATGCAAATGGTACTACCAAACCACAACCCATAAAACCCACCAAACCACAACAACCCATAAGATAAAAAGAAAGGAAAAATGAATACCAACCAGAAAACAACTAACAATATGACAGGAACAAAACCTTACAAATCAATAATAACCTTGAACGTAAATGGATTAAATTCTCCACTTGAAAGGCATAGACTGGTTGAATGGATTAAAAAGCATGATCCAACTATATGCTGCTTATAAGAAATGCACTTTACAGGTAATGCACATATAGACTGCTGTTTAAACAAATAGACTAAAAGTAAAGGAATGTAAAAGATATTCCATGCAAACAAAACCCAAAACCCAGAAATAACTACACTTATGTCAGACAAAACAGAAGACTTTAAGTCAAAAACAGTAAAAAAGGACAAAGAAGATCATTATATAACAATAAAAAAATCAATCCAGCAAGATGATATAGTAAGGCTAAATATATATGCACTCAACACTGGAGCACCCAAATTTATAAAGCGAATACTACTAGATCTAAAGAGAGAGACTCCAATACAATAATAGTGGGGGACTTCAACACCTTACTCAGCATTAGACAGACCCTCTAGACAGAGAGTCAACAAAGAAGCATTGGATTTAAACTGGACTTGAGACCAAACGGGACCCAAGAGATATCTACAGAACATTTTATTCGACAACTGCAGAATACACATTCTTCTCATCTGCACATGGAACGTTTTCCAGGACAGACCATATGTTGGGTCACAAAATAAGTCTCAGTGAATTATTTAAAAAATCAAAATCATATCAAGTATTTTCTCAGACCAGAAATGGAATAAAATTAAAACTCAATACCAAGAGGAAGTTTAGAAACTGTAAAGATACAGAGAAATTAAACAACATGCTCCTGAATGACCACTGGGCCAATAAAGAAGTTAAGATGGCCGGGCGCAGTGGCTCAAGCCTGTAATCCCAGCACTTTGGGAGGCCGAGACGGGCGGATCACGAGGTCAGGAGATCGAGACCATCCTGGCTAACACGGTGAAACCCCGTCTCTACTAAAAATACAAAAACTTAGCCGGGCGTGGCGGCGGGCGCCTGTAGTCCCAGCTACTCGGGAGGCTGAGGCAGGAGAATGGCGTGAACCCGGGAGGCGGAGCTTGCAGTGAGCTGAGATCCGGCCACTGCACTCCAGCCTGGGTGACAGAGCGAGACTCCGTCTCAAAAAAAAAAAAAAAAAAAAAAAAAGAAGTTAAGATGGACATTCAAAAAATTTATTGAGGCACATGGAAATGGAAATACAACCCACCCAATTCTATGGGATACAGCAAAATCAGTACTCAGGGAAGTTCACAGCAATAAACTCCGACTTTAGAAAAGTAGAAAGATTTCAAATAAACAACCTAACAATGAACTGCAAGCAATTAGAAAGGTGAAAACATTCCAAACCCCGAATTAGCAGAAGGAAAAATAATAAAGATCAGAACAGAACTTTACAAAATACAGATGAAGAAACAATATTAAGGATAAATGAAATGAAAAGTTGTTTCTTCAAAAAGATAAACCAAATTGATATACCACTAGCTAGACTAACCAAAAAAAAGACAGAAGACCCAAGTAAACAAAATCAGAAATGAAAAAGGAGACGTTACAACTGATATACCACAGATATACAAAAGATCAGACTTTTGTGAACAACTATATTAACAAACTGAAAAATCTAGAAGAAATGAATACATTCCTGGACACGTACAACCTATGAAGATTGAATCAGGAAGAAACAGAAAACTTTCACAGACCAATAATGAGTAGCGAGATTGAATCAGTAATAAAAGTTCTACCAACAAAGAAAAGCTCAGGACCAGATGGATTCACTGTCAAATCTACCAAATGCGTAAAGAAGAACTAGTACCAATACTCCTCAAATGATTCCAAAACATTGAAAAGGAGAGAATTCTCCCTAACTTATTCTACAAGGCCAGCATTATCCTGGTAACAAAACCAGACAAGGACACAATTAAAAAAAGAAAACTATAGGCCAATATCCCTGATGAACATAGATGTAAAAATCTTCCACAAAATACTATCAAACTGAATTCATCAGTACATCAAAAAGATTATACACTATGATCAAGTAGGATTTAACCCAGGGATGCAAGGATGGTTCAACATACACAAGTCAGTAAATGTGATACATCAAATCAAAAGAATGAAAGACAAAAAAAAATTTAAAAACACATGATCATCTCAATAGATGCAGAAAGAGCATTTGATAAAATTCAATATTCCTTTATAAGAAAAACTGTCAACAAATTAGGCATAGAGGGACATATCTCAAAATTAAAAGGCCATATATGACCAGCCCACAGCTAACATCATACTGAATGGGAAAAAATGAAAGCCTTTCCTCTAGAACTGGAACAAGACAAGGATGCCCACTTTCATCACTCCTATTCAACACAGTACTGGAATTCCAACCAGAGTAATCAGGCAAGAGAATGAAATAAAAGATATCTAAATTGAGTGGCCAGGCGTGGTGGCTCATGCCTGTAATCCCAGCACTTTGGGAGGCAGAGGTGGTGGGTGGATCACTTGAGGTCAGGAGTTTGAGACCAGCCTGGCCAACATGGTGAAAACCCATCTCTACTAAAAATACAATAATTAGCCAGGCGTGGTGGCGGGCGCCTGTAGTCCCAGCTACTTAGGGGACTGAGGCAGGAAAATCACTTGAACCCAGGAGGCAGAGGCTGCAGTGAACTGAGATCACTCCACTGCATTCCAGCCTGGGAGACAGAGCAAGACTCTGTCTTTTAAAAAAAAAAAATCCAAATTGGAAAGGAGAAAATCAAATTGCCCCTTTTTGCAGATGACATGACCTCATATCTAGAAAAACCAAGAGACTCCACCAAAAACTCTTAGAAGTGATAAACCAATGAAGTTAAGTTGTAGCATACAAAAATCAGTGGCATTTCTTTTCTTTTTTTTCTTTTCTTTTTTTTTTTTTGAGACAGAGTCTCACTCTGTTGCCCAGGCTGGAGTGCAGTGGCACTATCTTGGCTCACTGCAAGCTTTGCTTCCCGGGTTCACGCCATTATCCTGCCTCAGCCTCCCGGGTAGCTGGGACTACCGGCGCCCATCACCTCGCTGGGCTAATTTTTTGTATCTTTAGTAGACACGGAGTTTCACCGTGTTAGCCAGGATGGTCTCGACCTCCTGACCTCTTGATCGGCCTACCTTGGCCTCCCAAAGTGCTAGGATTACAGGCATGAGCCACTGCACCCAGCCTCAGTGGCATTTCTATACACCAATAACGATATAGTCAAACAAGAAATCCAGAAGGCAATCCCATTATGATAGCTACAAAAAATAATAAAATACCTAGCAATAAATTTAATCAAAGAGGTAAAAGATCTCTCCAAGGAAAACTACTAAATACTGGTGAAAGAAATTGAAGAAGACACAAAAATTGGAAAGCCATTCCATGCACATGAATTGAAAGAATATCATTAAAATAACCATGATTCCCTAATCTACAGATTCCATGTAATCCCTATCAAAATACCAGTATCATTTTTCACAGAAATAGAAAAAGCAATCCTAAAATGTATATGAAACCAAAAAAGATCCAGAATTGCCAAAGTAATCCTAGCAAAAGGAGCAAAGTTGGAGGCATCACATTATCTGACTTCAAAATATATTACAAGGATATAGTAACCAAAACAGGATGGTATTGGTATAAAAGTAGATATGTAGACCAATGGAACAGAATAGAGAGCCCAGAAATAAATGCACCTATTTACAACCAACTGATCTTTGACAACGTTATCAAGAAGATACACTGGGCAAAGGATACCATCTTCAATAAATGGTCCTGGGAAAACTGGATGACCATATGAAGAACAACACTGGACCTTTATCTCTCACCATATACAAAAATCAACTCAAGATAAATCAAAGACTTAAACATAAGATCTGAAACTATAAAACTACCAGAAGAAAACATAGGGGAAACACTTCAGGACATTGATCTAGGCACAGATTTTATGGTGAAGACCTTAAAAGCACAGGCAACAAAAACAAAAATAGACAAATAGGACTACATTAAATAAAAAGCTTCTGCACAGCAAAGGAAACAATCAAGAGTGAAGAGACAACCAGTTGAATGGGAGAAAATATTAGCAAATTACTCATCCAACAGGGACTAACATCCAGAATATACAAGGAAGGAATTCAAACAACTCAACAGTAAAAACACAAATAATCCCATTAAAAAAAATAAATGGTCAAAGGAGAATAGACCTTTCTCAAAAGAAGGCATACAAATGTCCAACACACATATAAAAAATGCTCCACATCACTTACCACCAGGGAAATGCAGATCAAACCCACAATGAGATATCATCTTACCTCACTTATAATGGCTATTACTAAAAAGAAAAAAACAATAACAGATGTTGATGAGTATACGGAGAAAGGGGAACTCTTATACACTGTTGGTGGGAATGTAAGTACCCACCAACAGGAGATTTCTAAAACACCTAAAAATAGAACCACTGTAAGATCCAGCAGTCCCACTACTGGGAATTTATCCAAAGTGGAAAAAAATCAAAGGGATACATGGCACTCCCAGGTTTACTGCAGCACTCTTCACACTAGCAAAGACATGGAACCAGTCTAAGTGTTCATCAACAGATGAATGGATAAAGAAAATGTGATACACAGACACACACACACACACACACATATCATGGAATACTATTTGTCCATAAAAAAGAATGAAATCATGTCATTTGCAGCAACACAATGAAACCGAAGTTCATTGTGTTAAGTAAAATAAGCCAAGCACAAAAAGACAAACATCACGAGTTCTCATATGTGGAAACTAAAAAAGTTAATCATACGAAGAGGACAGTGCAAATGCACAATTAGAAAACATAAGGTCTAATGTTTGATAGCCGAGTAGGGAGACTATAGTTAATAATTATGCATTGTGTTTTTTAAATAGCTAGAGGACCTCAGATGTACCCAACATATAGAAACGATAAATACTCAAGTGACTAATACCCTAAGTATCCCGACTTGATCATTACACAGGCACATATACTCATAATATCCTGACTTGATCATTACACAGGCACATATACTCATAGTATCCCGACTTGATCATTACACATGCACATATACTCATAGTATCCCGACTTGATCATTACACAGGCACATATACTCATAGTATCCCGACTTGATCATTACACAGGCACATATACTCATAGGGACCCCACCGGAAAGTTCTATGAGTGTAACAAAATTTTACATGTACCCCATAAATAGGTATCAAAAAGAATTTTAAAAATTAAAAAACCAGTGTATGTATAGATACACATTCACACACATACACATATACTCATAGGGACTCAACCAGAAAGATATACACCAAACGGTTATGTTTTTTTGTGTGTGTTGTGTGTGATTTTTATTTTCTTTTTTTATGTCTATATGTGATTTCTACATGTTCTAAAATGAAAACATATTTTCATAATTAAGAAAAAGACCATCATTAAGCATAAAACCAAGGCTTCTACTTCTAGCTAAAACAGCCAGAAAATTAGGCAACATGTATTCAACAATCTATCTGCAAAATAACCCCAGTACATAACACTGTTACAGGCACTGAACAGTAGATGGTGCAGGACTGTGATCCTTAGGAAGTGGGGAACAGCAGAGATGTGAGTCCTCCAAGCAGCCTAGATTGGCTCCTGAAGGCCAGTTGTGATCTTGGCAAAGGTAGGGAAAACAAGGCCAGGTGGCCTTGTTCATTGAGTAGAGGAGTCAGAGTGCTGGAGAGGAGAAAATCACTCAGGCAAAGAGCTCAGAAAGATTCATAAGGGTTCGCCTGAGTCTTCAGCTGGAAACCATTTGCTCATGACCAAGGCAAAACTCCTTAGATTGCAAACAGCACATTCCAGGGAAAGAAAAGGCACTGAGAAGCTATAAGGGAAGCAACGTCCAGAGCTCACAGGTGAGGAATCATTTACGTCCTCCATGGCTAGGAGGCAGAGATTGTGTGGAGTCCATCGGCCATCAGTAAACTGCCTTAGTAGTGAGCCTAAATGAGCGCTATGGGAAAGACTGACTTAGACTTGCCTTAAAACAGCTTAAAAACAAGACTTGAAAGGATCAAGCAGGACTGAAAATAACTTCAATAGTTTTTAAAGAAATACAAGAAAATCAAGAGTTTGAAAATCTAAAATTCACATTGACTGGCATCTAAAGCAAAATTACCAGACATGCAACAAAGCGAGAAGATGTGAAGCCTAATCAGTCAATAGAAGCAGACCTAGAAGTGACAGAGATTATGGAGTTATCACACAAAGACTTAAAATAGTTATTATAAACGTGTTCAATATTCTCAAGAATATAATGAGGAGAGAAAAATGCAGGATATAAAAGATAGAAAAAGAACTAAATTTCCAGAGATGAAAATTGCAATAGCTGAAACAAAAATTCTATTAAATGGTATTAACAGCTAATTAGACATTGATGAAGAAAAGATCAGTGAACTTGAATTCACAGCAAAATAATCTATCCAAAATAAAGCACAGAGAGAAAAACACTGAGAAACTGAGCAGAGGCCTCATACACCAAAGGCTACATCACATGGTCTAAATGTGTGTAACTGGAAGCCTAGCATGGGGATGGGGCAAAAAGAAATTTAATGGTGCAATTTTCTAAATTCAAAAAAAAGTGTATAAACCTAGGACCCAAAAACTCAATGAACCCTCAAGGATAAATACAAAGAAAACCATGCCAGGACATATTATAATGAAAATACTCAAAACTCATAATAAAAATCCAAAATCTTAAAAGTAGCCAAAGGGCTGGAAATGATGGCTCATGCCTGCACTTTGGGAGGCCAAGGTGGGTGGATCACTTGAGGTCAGGAGTTCAAGACCAGCCTGGCCAACATGGCAAAACCCCATCTCTATTAAAAATACAAAACTTAGCCAGGTGTGGTGGCGCATGCCTGTAATCCCAGCTACTCGGGAGGCTGAGGCAAGAGAATTGCTTGAACCCAGGGGTGGAGGTTTCAGTGAGCCGAGATTGCACCACTGCACTGCAGCCTTAAGTCTCACTTAAGACAGAGTCGGACTCTGCCTTAAAAAAAAAAAAAAAAGTAGCCAAAGAATGAAGACACAGAAGACACAAATTAAAATGCAAATTTCTGCACTTTGAAAGTTTCCATAAAGAAAACGAAAAAGCAAGCCCCAAACTAGGAGAAAATTTCTGACACAGGACTCGCACCTGGAACACATAAACAACTCTTACAACTCAGTAATAAGGCAAACAACTCTTTTTTTTTAATGGGAAAATATTTGGACACTTCATAAAATGTGCAAATTGCCAAAAAAACAGAAAATATGCTTAACATTATGCAGATTAATCCCATGCAAATGAAAACCACAATGAGAGACTACTGTATACTCCTAAAGGCTACGGTTTAAAAGACTGACATCGCCAACTGCTGGTGAGTATGTGGAGCAACCAGAACGCGTGTATGTCGTTGAGCCCTTTCGTTTAAATCAGTAAATATAACAGCAACTGATACTCAATCCTGGATTGAACAACGTGTGCAAGACTCGGTGAACTGGGAGAGCAGGTCATTAACGGAATCCACACAACAAATGGAACATTTCATTGTAAGAAAAAAGGATGGCCAGGCGCGGTGACTCACGCTGGTAATTCCAGCACTTTGGGAGGCTGAGGCGGGTGGATCACCTGAGGTCAGGAGTTCGAGACCAGCCCAGCCAACATGGCACAACCCCTGTCTCTACTAAAAATACAAAAATTAGCTGGGCGTGGTGGTGCACACCTGTAGTCCCAGCAACTTGGGAGGCTGAGGCACGAGAATCACTTGAACCCCAGAGGCAGAGGTTGCAGTGAGCCAAGATCACACCACTGCACTCCAGCCTGGGTGACAGAGCGAGGCTCCATCTCAAAACACAGACACAGCTACAGACAGAATGTTTGTGTCTCCCCAAAATGCATACACTGAAATCCTGAGAGGATGGTGTTCGAAGGTGGGTCCTTTGGGAAGAGATTAGGTCACGAGGGTGCAGCCCCTGTAAATGGGACTAGTGCCCTATAAAAGAGGCCCCAGAGAGCTCTCTCCCCTTTCACCATGTGAGGACGCGCAAGGCAGGAGAGCTGTTGTCTACAAACCAGGAAGTGGGTCCCCACCAGACTGATTCTGCCGGTGCCTTGGCTGCCAGCCTTCAACATTGTGAGTGTTGTTTACAAGGCACCCAGTCTATGACAGCGGCCCGAATGGACTCACACAAAGATGTAAATATAAAATTTTTAAAGTAAAAACCCTAGAATGTTAAGTGTGGGTTGGAAATACTAGCATACACATATCACATTTTTCCCTAACTCTGGCCAATGAACGGCCTGGAGGCAGTGAGAGGGCAGAGGTGCCCACCCCACACTCAGGCTCCAGTTGCTGGACATCAACCCCTCAGCAGAAGCCAGGGCTCAGAGGAGGTCAGGGAGGATGGCTGGTCCAGGATAGGGGCAGGGGAGATGCAAGATGAGCCCAAGGACACCTTTGTGTCCTGAAAATCAAAGAAGCTGCAAAGACCAGCTAGACTAAGAACAGAGGCACCTCTGGAAAGTGAGCTCCGCAGCCAGTGATGGGAAGGCTTAAGGTCAAAAGGAATCATGACTGTATTGACTGAGACATAATCTAACAAAACATGTGTTCATGCCATTAGTTTAAAACTAAAAAGCAAAACACAAAGAATAAGACAAAAAATCTTATTTGTTACCATTGGAGGTAAGTTGGACACCAGTTTATTATACTCAGAAAATTGGCAATGAAAAGGGAAAATGTTAAAACTTCCTTTCTGAACAATCCTAATTTAATATTAAGGGAATATTCTTTTTAAAGAGGAATTCCAGCTAATAAATACAGAAAGACTGGAGAGCTAGAGCATCACCGGTTTGCAACCCCCAGTGAAAAAACGGATCTGTGCAAACATCATCAGCATGGAGTCACGACTTGAACACCCGGACGGGAGCTGCAAGGAGCCCTGTAACAGGAGCGTGTTGCCACTGATCAACCTTAGAGTCGCCGCTGACGCTGGCCGATGTCTGTGAGTCCTCGTGTGAGAGGAGGTCAAGTATCCTGCGCTGCCTGTGAAATATTCCTGCTCCTCTACACTGCACTGGAGTGTGATCAAACCTTCACGGCTGCTGTACAGCTTGGAGGAGATGGGGGCGTGTAGAAGCCAGCCCAACAGCACCACACAGCCCCGTGTTAGCTAGCTGTGGACACAGCCATGCTGCATAACGAATGACACTGAAATTGATTATGGGCTCTCACACCTGCTGGAGTGAGGAGGCCCCACAGCTCTGTGGCTGTCTCGGTTGAGCCGAGCTGTGCAAGGGCCACAGAGGAAAGCTCCCGGAGAGGGAGGCACCTCCTCCCACCCTAGGTCAATACGAGTCACTGTCCAACCAGCCCTGCCAGGGCAGAAAACCTCCTTCTCCTACAGAGCCTGAGGGCAGGGAGAGAACTATTTGCTTACAAATATCCTACATACCTCATCCGTAGATAAACCCAGAAGGTGGAACATTCCGCAGGACAATTGACCCAGTTTCTTCAAGTCAAAGACAAGAAAAAAACTGTGGAACAGAGAGAGGACTCCGAGACTTCAGAATCATGTCCTTTACGGGGACATGGATGAAGCTGGATACCATTATCCTCAGCCAACCAATGCAGGAACAGAAAACCAAACACCGGCCGGGCGCGGTGGCTCACGCCTATAATCCCAGCACTTTGGGAGGCCGAGACGGGTGGATCACGAGGTCAGGAGATCGAGACCATCCTGGCTAACACGGTGAAACCCCATCTCTACTAAAAATACAAAAAAATTAGCCAGGCGTGGTGGCGGCGCCTGTAGTCCCAGCTACTCGGGAGGCTGAGGCAGGAGAATGGCGTGAACCTGGGAGGCGGAGCGTGCAGTGAGCCGAGATTGCGCCTCTGCACTGCAGCCTGGGCAACAGAGCGAGACTCCATCTAAAAAAAAAAAAAAAAACAAAAACACACACGTTTACCTAGGCTGCACGTCCTGCACAGGGATCCTGGAACTTAATAAAATAAATTTAAAGAGACTTCAGAGACAACACCAGACCACACGGCTCTTGATGGGGTCTTGATGGGAACACGCAAACACACGAATTTCCCCAGTTCTGAAGCAAGTAGGGAAATTCCTCTATGGACTGGGTTTTCTGTCATGCCAAAGACCAATCAAACCTTTACCTCTGACGGTTTTCAAAATAATGATGAAGGCATCATTTGCAATGTGCATTTAAAACAGCCGCCTGGCCTGGCTTGGCTGCTATGGAAGCTGTCAGCTGCAAAGGGAAGGTGCCTGGGAGATGGGGAAATGGAGGAGGGGCTGCCCCAGGACCCCAGCCAGCCTCCTGCCCCTCCCTGCAGCTGCTGCCCAGGGGCTGGGCTGCTTGCTGGAGAGGGAGGTCACAGAGCCCCACGCGGCTCACCTGCTCACTGCCTGCAGGCCAAGGCCACCATCAGACTCCACCTCGCTCCCTGTTAGGGCCGCCTGGGGCAAGGGGGTGGGCTGGGGCTTGGCCTCTGCCACGCCTCCAGAGCAGGGCTTCCCTGGCCCACCTGTGCGCAGATGGGTTGCAGGTGAGGACGGTCAGAGAGTGGAAATGGCCCTAAGCCCCACAGGTGTGACTGGGAGAGAAGCGGACAGCCAGGCCTGGGGGCCTGGGGGTGGCAGACGCTGGGACCAGCTCACTGTGCAGACTGGGGCTGAAAAGGGGCTGGGTCCACACCAGGCTGTCAGCATAAAACACATCAGCTTTCCAAGACTTTGCAGCAAACCCCCCACAAAACACTTCATTAATGATTTGTATACTGGTTACATGTTGAAATGATAATATTACGAATATAGTTGTTTAAAATATTTTATCGGAATTTCATCTGCTTCTTTTACTTCTTTTTTTTTTTTTTTTTTTTTTTTGAGGCGGAGTCTCGCTCTGTCGCCCAGGCTGGAGTGCAGTGGCCGGATCTCAGCTCACTGCAAGCTCCGCCTCCCGGGTTCACGCCATTCTCCTGCCTCAGCCTCCCAAGTAGCTGGGACTACAGGCGCCCACCACCTCGCCCGGCTAGTTTTTTTGTATTTTTTAGTAGAGACGGGGTTTCACGTGTTAGCCAGGCTGGTCTCAAGCTCCTGACCTGGTGATCCACCCGTCTCGGCCTCCCAAAGTGCTGGGATTACAGGCTTGAGCCACCGCGCCCGGCCTTCTTTTACTTCTTAACCGTGGCTACTAGGAATCGAAAATTACATGGGTGTCTTCTTGTTCTATTTGTCCTGGGTGGTGGTGGCCGGATGGGAGGACGATGTCAGGCGGGGGTCACCGGGACCCCGGCTCCACGCCATTCATGGAACGGTGACTCAGCGGTGGGGCGAGGTGAGGACACCCCTCGAATTCGGGCAGGCACTCGAGGCGGGACCATCCTGCTGTGGGTGACGCGGTCTCTGAAAAGATCCTGACAAGGTGGAAAGACTGACTCTGCCAAGATTTATTTATTTATTTATTTTTTGAGATGGAGTTTCACTCTTGTTGCCCAGGCTCGAGTGCAATGGTGCAATCTTGGCTCACTGTAACCTCCGCTTCCTGGGTTCAAGCGATTCTCCTGCCTCAGCCTCCTGAGTAGCTGAGGTTACAGGCACATGCCACCACGCCTGGCTAATTATGGATTTTTAGTAGAGATGGGCTTTTGCCATGTTGTTGGTCAGACTGATCTCGAATTCCTGACCTCAGGTGATCTGCCCACCCCGGCCTCCCAAAGTGCTGGGATTACAGGTATGAGCCACTGAGCCCAGCCTGGTGAGATTTCATTTTATTGTCTGTATAAGTTTTTGCACTGAACTAACCCCAGACTCACTAATGTGGGGAGGAAGACGTGGCTCCTAGGGGCAGACGCAACCCCCAGGGCTCTTGGAGGGAGATGGTGTGGAATCCAGAGTCAGGTGACTTTGGCAGTAACTGAAATGGGATATTTAATATTCATGCATTTATTTCACAAATGATGCCAGTGCACTTGTGTGTGCCTGGGCCCTGGGAGTGGCCAGCCTTGCCCTGGAACACAAATGGCTCACAGAGAGGGACGAGTCACTCCGAGAATAAGCCAGGAGCTGATGTGGGAGGAGACGGGTCAGAGGTGTTCCCTGGCAGGAAAACCCAGGCCCCCCAGAACCTCCTAGAGCGCCCTGAGATCTTCGGGTTTGTTCTGAGAGTGGCAGGCCCTACTGGGGAGGGTGGCGGCGGGCCATGCTGGGGAGGGTGGCAGGCCCCGCTGGGGAGAGGGGTGGTGGGCCCCGCTGGGGAGAGGGGTGGCGGGCCCTGCTGGGGAGGGTGGGGGCCCCGCTGGGGAGAGGGGTGGCAGGCCCCGCTGGGGCAGGTGAGCAGGGACATGATGGGGTCACGTGCTTTGCAGGAAACCAGCCTCTGGCTGCTGCAGGGGTGCAGGAGGTGAGAGGGTACGGGCCGGGGCCAGGCGGGTGGCGGTGTGTTGAGAAGCTGGGTACACGTGCTCCAGACGATGGCCGTGTCCCTGTGCCCCCAAGGCAGGAGGCCTGAGGTCGAGGTGGCTGCAAGGTGTGCTCTGGTGATTCAGGGACATTCTTGGATGGACAAAGGTTGGCTGCAGCCCTGAGTTTCAGAAAACTGCTTTTTCCTCCAACTGCAGTTACTCATTTTAGAAAGTAGAGCTGGGACTGCCGGGCAGCATCGGCACTGAAAATACCAGGTATTAAAGATGGAGTTTTAAAAACGAGTGAATGGAGGTGCACCCCGGAAATGCAAGTGTAGCTATCACCCTCGGCAGGCAGGGGTCGTTTTGCCCCAACAGGGGGCAGAGGCCCGCGCTGCCCACCAGCTCAGGAAGGAGGGTCGGTGGCGAGGCCCAGCCCTGCGCAGGACCAGGCTCCACACTTCCCCGGGCAGCAAATCGAATCACTCGAGAACTCACCCAGGTTCAGGTTCGTCTTTGGGGGCTCGTGGGGGTGCTGAGATGCTGGAGGTGTCCTGAGAAACGAGGCTGGAGGCTGCAGCCAAGGTTTGCTGAAGAGCGAAGGGGCTGGAAGTTTTGCATAATCTTGATGATTATTTTTTCCCCTCAAGATGCTTTTGTGTCCTGGGGCAAACCCTGGGCACTGGCCCTAATTCTGGCCCTGACTGGAGGTTGGGAGTAGAGTTTTTAACACTGAAGGTCTTTCCGATAGGTTTGCCGAGCTTTCCACGCATCTGTGATGCCTGACCTCGGCCCCCGTGTCCAGCGTGAGGGCTGGTGGCTGCTGAGATGGATCGCACGCTGGGTTTAGAGGCGCCAGTCGCTGGCAGCATTGGTGCCACAAACCCTCCTGAGATATTATTGGAAAAGAGTCTTGGTGCGCCTGCCTGGCACAGAGAAGCCTCCAGAGAAATGTCAGATGAGTCATGAGTCTCAGAGGGGGCGGGCAGCCAGGGAGGAAGCAAGGAGCCGAAACCAGGAGGGAGCCAGCAGGAAGGTGGGGGCGGGCGGGCACCGGGGTCAGTGCAGCAAAGGTCTGGGGGCGCCGGGTGCGGGCAGTTGGTGCAGACGCCGCAGGCAGAGACGCCCTGTGAGTGCCCGGGCCCAACCCAGGCCTCCACATCCAGGTCTAAAGGGGTAGCCCTGGCCTCGGTTTCCCTCTGGCCTCGGGTAGTCATTCTCCGTCAGATCAGAGGCCCTTCTGGTCACCTGGTGGATGGCCGGGGTCTCTAACGCCACAAAATGAATCTGCTCTTAGCCCTCGACACCTGCGCATTTGGCTGACCCTGACCCTGGCAGCCCGGCGGGAGGCCCTGCGTAGCCAGATGAGGCCCCTGAAGTCCACTGGACAAGGCCAGCCCAAGAGGAGAGGCCGGAGCAGAAGGTGCCTCCATCAAGCTCTCACCACAAGCTATACTTTCTTTCCTTTTTTTTGAGATGGAGTTTCACTCTTGTCGCCCAGGCTGGAGGGCAATGGTGCTCGGCTCACTGCAACCTCCACCTCCCAGGTTCAAGCAATTCTCCTGCCTCAGCCTCCCGAGTAGCTGGGATTACAGGTGCCTGCCACCACTCCCGGCTGATTTTTGTATTTTTAGTAGGGACAGAGTTTCACCATGTTGGCCAGGCCGGTCTTGAACTCCTGACCTCAGGTGCCCTCCTGCCTCGGCCTCCCACAGTGCGGGGATGACAGGCGTGAGCCACCGCCCCCAGCCCATGAGTGGTACTTTCTAGGCTCAGCCCTGTGTTGGGTTTTCTCCTCCTCAGCACAGCTCACTGATGCTAGAGGCGCCATCATACTTTGTTTCTCAGGGCGTGGCCCTGGGCCCCGTCCAGACGCCGTGGGCGACTTCGCCTGTGAAGCTGGCTTTCCGGAAGGGCCCAGGAACCTGCATTTCAACAAGTTCTCCAGGGGATTTTAGTTCGAGGTCACCCCTGGCCTGCATTTGGCTTTTCTGCCCCTCATTTGATTCCAAGGCAGGAGTGGTCAGTTCAGGACAGCAGCACGAGCTCTCACCAGGTGCCTGAAGCCCAAGAGGCCCATCTGACTCTGAGAAATCAAAGCAAACTCACTCAGCCAAGCCTCCCGCAGACCTTCCCTGGGCACGGCCCGCAGTAGCCCCGGCCCGGGAGGCAGCGCACAGCTCCTGGATTATTTATACGTCAGGTCCAGTCCAGCCAATCTAAGCCATCTACGCCCCTTCCGAGGCCTGGCCGGCCGCCAGGGATGCACTCAGAGACCCGCTGTCCCCTACTGGCCGCTGCAGAGGAGGTGGGAGGTCAGGAAAACCACGCTCGCTTTAGAAACGTGGTTTTCAGACTGTACCCACTGCGCGCTCTGCAGAACCAGAACGCCCGGCACCCCGTGTGTGCGAATCTGTGACGCGGAAATGTGTCGGTGGGAACCCCGACCCCACCAGCCTCCTTCCCCCGGCGTGGGCTCCAACACCAATTCCTGCAGCCGTCGGCATTTTCCAAGTCAACGTGAGGTTGATGGTGGTGTGGGCTGTTTTCAGTCACATCCCCTTCTTGTTGCCAGGATGGGAAGAAAAACCAAGGGCCTGCCCTGGGGCTGTGCAGGTGGCTGGCAGGTGCCAACCAGACATCCCATCCCACCCGCAGTAGGGCTCCTTGGGAGGAGGAAGCCACTCCGGCCCCCAACAAGCAGAAGTAGGTAGATAAACACCACGGTTCCTCCCTCGGGATAATCACATTCCCGGGAGGCCCCACAGGCCCAGCTGCCCACATGGTCAAACTGCGGGGCAAGGTGCTTTCCTCTGTCCGCTCCCTGGGGCCACCTCCCAGATGAACCACTTGCTCTCAGATGCCACCCTCAGCTCTTCCTGTGGGGACCCCAACCTCAGCCCCACAGCACACGGGCTCCCAGGTGAGTGACTCCAAGTCCTCCCTGACTCACTGACTCCCTGGCCTGCAGGAACCAGCGCAGCTTTGGGAGCTGAAGAGTTTAGTCCGGATGGATCGGTGGCCAGAAGCCTCGCAGGAGGGAAGGTCTTCATGTGAACTCGGCTCTCTCAGGAGACGCCCGGCTCCAACCTGAAGGAAAAGACGTTGGTAGCCGAGAAGCCCAAGCCTGTTTTGTGCTGGGGCCGAGGACCTTGGCCTGGCAGTTTGGTGGAGGGCACGGCCGGTGAGCAGCACCAGTCTCCAGAGGCCGCCCTGCCCGCCAGCGAGGGGCAGGTGAGAGCGCCGGCTTCACAGCTGGGGGAGGGGGATCGGCTGGTGCTGGCCCAGCGACTTCTCTAGCCCTTGGCTACTGGGGCGGCTCCCACCTGGGGAGAGGAGAGTGGACCCTACCCTGGGGAGGCAGCAACTGCTCCATCCACAGTCAGAGACCCCGAGTGAGGACAGCCTGACCTGGCGCCAGGTGCCTGGGTTGCTGTCAAAGGATCTTTGGTGCAGGGAAGGAGGGTGAGTCATTCCTTCCCACTCCCTGAGGCCGTCCTCCATTAACCACTGACAGTGCTGGGAAATGCATTTCAGAAGCTCCCTGAGGCTCGGTCAGTAAGAATTTCTGACACTGAGCAAGAATTTAGAGAAGCCCTCATTTCCGGCAGGTGGAATCTGGAGGTTTGAAGCTTGTGTGGTAAGACCAAGGCCTGCAACACAGGCCCGTGGGCAAACAGCCCTGCAACAGGACAGGGTCCCCAACTAGGGCACCCCAACCCATGGGCGGCTCCACGGGGGAAAGGGCCCAGGTGTACAATAGAGGGTCTATGGGATCAGGACCCAGGTCTACAGTGCAGGGTCTATGAGGACAGGACCCGGGTCTACAGTGTGGGGTCTATGGGGAGGGGACCCAGGTCTAGAATGCAGGGTCTGTGGGGACGGGGCCCGGGTTTACAGTGCAGGGTCTGTGGAGACAGGACCTAGGTCTACAGGGCAGGGTCTGTGGGGAGGGGACCCGGGTCTAGAGTGCAGGGTCTGTGGGGACGGTGCCCAGGTCTAGAGTGCAGGATCTGTGGGGATGGGACCCAGGTCTACAGGGCAGGGTCTGTGGGGATGGGACACGAGTCTACCATGCAGGGCCTAGGGGGACAGGACCCGGGTCTACAGTGCAGGGTCCATGGTGCAGGGCCCTGGCCTACAACGGGACTGCTTTTCAGTGTGTTCATGGGACAGGTTGGCCCCCATACTTGCACACGCTGTTGGGACACCCACCCGCCCTCCTGGGCTGCTTTCCCGCCCTCCACCAGGATGCAGGTGACCATGAGGCCCTTGGAGACAATGTAGTCTCAGCAGGAGGCAGCACAGCCTGGGCGCCATGTTTGGACTTTGTCCAGCTGTGGGAACATCCACCTGGAAGCCCAGGTGAGAGCACTGGAGCGTGTGCCGGGTGACCCCATGTGTTCAGCCAGCTCCGTGGCCCTGGGACCACGGGTGAGGGTCCTGACCTGGTTCCACGTGAGATCACCAGGTGAGACCCTCTGCTCTGCCAGTGAGCAGGGCTGGCCCGCCTGATCTCTTAGGATACACCCACACCTGTGCCTGGGGCCTCTGCAGGTAAATGGAGAAGGGAGGACTGTGTAAACAACAGGAAAATAACAAGCATTGCTGGAGATGTGGGGAAGCTGGAATGTGGGGAACCCGGGGCACTGCTGGTGGGAATGAGGAACGGTGCAGCCACTGTGGAAACAGCATCGTGGCTCCTCCAATAATTAAAGACGAAATTACCATAGGATCCTACAGTCTCTCTTCGGGGTGTATCCCCAAAAGAATTGAAGGCAGGGTCTTTTTTTTTTTCCAGTCTTTTTTGTTTTTTTTTCAGAAGCTCGCTCTGTTATCCAGGCTGGAGTGCAATGGTGCCATCATAGTTCACTGTAGCCTCAACCTCCTGAGCTCAAGGGATCCTCCTCCCTCAGCCTCCCAAGGAGCTGGGTCTAGAGGTGCACGCTACCACGCTGATACGGTGTGGCTGTGTCCCCACCCAAGTCTCATCTTGAGCTGTAGTTCCCTTAATGCCCATGTGTCATGAGAGGGACCTGGTAGGAGGTAATCGAATCATGGGGGTGGTTACCCTCATGCTGTTCCCATGATAGTGAGTTCTCCCGAGATCTGATGGTTCTGTAAGGGCTTTTTCTCCTTTGCTCAGCACTTCTTCTTCCTGCCATCATGTGAAGAAGGACATGTTTGCTTCCCCTTCCACCATGACTGTAAGTTCCCTGAGGCCTCCGCAGCCCTGCTGAACTGAGTCAATTAAACCTCTTTCTTTTATAAATCACTCGGTCTCAGGTATGTCTTTACTAGCAGCGTGAGAACGGACTAACACACACATGCAGCTAAGTTTTAGATGTTTTGTAGAGATGCAATCTCACCATGTTGCCTAGGTCGGTGGCAACGTGATCCTCCTGCACTGGTCTCCCAAAGCACTGGAATTGCAGGCATGAGCCACCACCCCAGTGAAAGCAGGGTCTGGAACAGCTATTTGCAAACCCACGTTCAAAGCTGTATTCACAGCAGCTGAAAGGGTGGAAGCGACCCATGCATTCACTGACGGACGAATGAACAACGTGAGGTCTGTTCGTGCAATGGGACCATTTCCAGGCTTTTTCTAACCCCCTACAGCACGCGTGAACCTTGGATGTGACGCTGAGTGGAATCAGCTGGTCCCAGAAGGATACATCCTGTGTGATTCCACTCATATGAGGCTCCTAGAGTCATGAGATTCACAGACAGAAAGTAGAACGGTGGGTTCCAGGGCCCAGGGGAGTGGGAATAAGGAGTTGTTCGATGGGGCCAGAGTTTCGGTTTTACAGGAACAAAGTTCTGGAGATGGGATGTGCAACAACACAATTGTACTTAATGCCACTCACTATGCACTTAGAAATGGCTGCAATGGCAGACGTCACGTTATGTGTATCCTACCACATTCAGGAGGGCTGGACAGAGAGACCGACATGTCGCAGGAAAAAGAGGCGCTGACCCGCCCCGGCCGAGGCAGCAGTGTCAACCAGACATGCGGCTGAGTGTGGCAGCCTGCAGCGGTGGGAACGGAGCTGCTGGGAACTGGATGGCCCCGGGGCCCCTGTGCCCTCCCTCTCTACTCCTGGTCATTTTCTGGCGTCCTCAGCAGTGGGAGGAGCTCAGCTGACAGTGACCATGTTCCGTCCACCCAGAAATCCCCCCAGGAGCTGGTGAAAGCAGCTTGGATGACACTGCCCAGTGGACACCTGTGCAGTCCAGGTGTGGACCTGTCCCTGCAGAGCTGGGCTCCTGAGATGCACCTGGTGTGATCTGAGAGGCCAGAGGTTCAGTGCGGAAAACAGCACGGAAAACCACATTGCAATCTCTCGCGCTGACGGTGTGCAGTGGCCATATTTTGGAGGTATTGGGTGAATGAACTAAGATGAGCTTAGCCTGTTTCTCCTTCGTTGAATGCGGTTGGCATCCTATTTCCATCAGAACACACTGCGGAGATCTCCGGGAAATACAGGATTCCTCCTCTCCACAAGAAGATACGGGATTCTTGAACCAGAGGTGGCCCTGGGGTGAGGACCTGCCTGTTCCTCCAGGTGGGGAGCGCCTGTGCTGGGAAGCAGAAGGGGCAGGCACCAGCACTGTGGTCCACCCTGGGACAGTCCACCCTGGGACAGTCCACCCTGGGACAAGCAGCTGTGACCAACGGGCCCTGGACCCTTCCCACCCAGAGGCCAGCGCCCCTCTGGCCCGAACTGGCCCCAGTCTCCACGGCGACTGCAGCTCTGATCCACAAGCTGCCCTCATTCTTCCGTGGAGCAGGTTGCGCCCTCACCGATTTGTGTCACAGGAATCAATCCTGCACAGAAGCCTGTTGTGTGCTGAAGCTGGAAGGAATCTGTGAGGCTCTAAGTGGTCCCTCAAGCCATCCCATTTGTGTGTGCAGCAAAGGCCAGGACTAGACTGGCCAAGGAGTGATCCAGAGGCCCTGTCCCTCCGTCCACCTCCCAGGCCGGCCTGCACCTGGTGACAGGGGGGTGACCGAGAGGCCCCGTTCCTCTGTCCGCTTCCCAGGACCTGGTGACGGGGGTGACCGAGAGGACCTGACCCTCCGTCCACCTCCCAGGCCCTGCACCTGGTGACAGGGGGGTGACCGAGAGGCCCCGTTCCTCTGTCCGCTTCCCAGGACCTGGTGACGGGGGTGACCGAGAGGACCTGACCCTCCGTCCACCTCCCAGGCCGGCTTGCACCTGGTGATGGGGCCAAGGCCGCGGCTGAGGCAGGATTTGCAACGTCTCCTGCAAGTGACAAACTGCGTCCCAAGGCCAGATACAGACAGAGCTGCCCCCGCTCCAGGCCCGGCATTCCGGGAGCCTCCCTCCCATCCCCGGGAGCAGACGCCACCCGCCCCCCACCTCCCGCGCCGGGGTCTGAACTCCCAGCCAGGCCCGGCCTCTGCACACAACAGTGAGAAGCCAGGCCCGACGCAAACCCCCTGCTGCCTCCGCGCTGGCCCCTCTGCGCCCTGGGACCTCCCAGCCTCCTGAGCCTCCAAGCGGTTTCTGAGCGGCTCTGGGCGATCCGTCTTCCTCCCGCCCCCGCAGCGCCCGGAGCGGCGTCGGGTCCCCAGCGTCACCGCCTCGGGCTTCTCCGGTCCTTTGGGAATCGGGCCTGAGTCATCCCTGGCTCGCGGCTGCCACTTCCCCGCGGGCTGCTCTCCTCCCAGGGCTGAGGCTCCAGCGCAGCCGCGCTCCCCGGCAGCTGCTTCCCAGCGTCACGGCGGGGCCTTGGCTGCCCTCTCTGCTCCTTATTCCCCTGAGCCGCCCGGTGAGCGCGAGAGAAACTCGTGCCTGATCAATACGGGCCGCGGCTGCTGGCACCTGAGGGCCTTTCTCCGGGAAAACCCGCAGGAAAACCCGCCTGGTGCCCGCAGGGGCCGGACCGGAGAAGCCCTGAGTGCCCCGAACAGCGTGTGCTGCGGGGCGGCCTTTGCGCCCTGGAAGCCGGCGGGCCAGGGCCCCCGAGGACCGTTCCGGGAAGGCCCCGGAGAGCCACGTCCGCCGCGGGCAGAACCGCGCCCCCCAGATCCGTTCACGGAAGTCTGGACTTCGACGCGCGGTGTTTGGAGACGCAGCCTCTTCGGAGGCAGTGACGGGAACCGAGCCGAGATGTGGGGTCCTGATCCCCCGCGCCGTGGCTCCGGGAGAAGAGGAGACACGGCGCGCGCTCCCTGTGCAGAGGGAAGGCGCGGGGCGGCTCCGGGAGCCAGGTCTGCGGGCACCGTGGCCCAGAACTTCCAGCCTCCGGACTGTGAGAAGCAAAGCCCGGGTGTCCGCGGCGCTGGGGCCGACACGCCTCTGCCTGGCTGCGGGTCCTCGCAGGTGCGGACGGTGCCCGCCGTTCCGAGATCCCTGGGGAGCAGCACAGGCCGCGGGAAACCGGCTCACAGCCCGGCTGCAGGCACCAAGGCAGCGTCCAGACTCGGGACATCCTCCAGCCACGGGCGAAATCACAAATCACAGCCATTGCTGGGAAGCTCATGGGTCCTGTGGAAACTGGATATGAGCCTCTGGTGGCGGCTCCCACCAATGCCTTTTTTTTTTTTTTGAGACGGAGTCTCGCTCTGTTGCTCAGGCTGGAGTGCAGTGGGGTGATCTCGGCTCACTGCAAGCTCCGCCTCCCGGGTTCACGCCATTCTCCTGCCTCAGCCTCCGAGTAGCTGGGACTACAGGCGCCCGCCACCTCGCCCGGCTAGTTTTTCGTATTTTTAGTAGAGACGGGGTTTCACCGTGTTAGCCAGGATGGTCTCGATCTCCTGACCTTGTGATTCGCCCGCCTCAGCCTCCCACAGTGCTGGGATTACAGGCGTGAGCCACCGCACCCGGCCCCAATGCTTTTTAAATTCCAAGACATTGAGTTAACTAGTCTCTAGAATCTTCTGCTTCTAACCTGGAGTCCCAACCGTCTTTGGCCAGACAGAGTTCAGGCCAAGCTAAAGCTTCCAGTGCTGGGCCCCAGTCCCTGAGCCGAGACTCACCTTCCTGGATGCCTGGGGCATTTTCCGGGCTCCGGGAGGAGGTGGTGGGGGTTCTCCTCTGTACACAGTGAGTCGGGGCCTCACACAGGCCATGCCAGGCTGGGGCCCGAGGGGCTGCGGGTGCCCTGGGCCTCCAAGGGTGGGGGAAGTGAGGGGCTTCCCTGTATCAGTGGGGAAACTGACATCCATGTCGTCTGTGCGGCTCTGAGCCGCGGGTTATCAGCCGCTGGTGAGGCTGTTCCTTCAGGCGTTTTCCTGCCTGTTCGTCAAGACAGGCGGGCACAAGGAGTGAGTCTCGTGAGAGGCCCCCGGGCAGGCCTGCAGGTAGCTGGGATTGGACCTCAGCTGCCCTCTGCCCATCTTGCAGGCCCTTCAGGCGCCAGCCCTGGGTCCCTGGCTGCCAACCAGCTGGGTAGCGAGCGCCCCGGGTCCAGGTCTTGCCCTTGCCGTCCGTGTGAAGTGCCCTGACCCCGTGTCTTCACTGTACTGCTCACTGCTCAGGCGAATTTAACAAAAAACCCTGGGACTACGGTGGACTCAGCTAATGACAACAGTGTCCCTCCCTGACCCCACTGGTCTGAGCTCCACAGGCGATGGCCTCTGAAATCTTAACCGGAGGAGCGTGTCATGTGACATTTCCAGACAGAAGCCACTGAGAGAGGCGTCTCGCTTTGTCGCCCAGGCTGGAGTGCAGAGGCCTGGTCTCTCAGCTCACTGCAACCTCCGCCTCCCGGGTTCAAGCAATTCTCCTGCCTCAGCCTCCCAATTAGCTGGGATTACAGGTGTGCCCCATCATGCCTGGCTAATTTTTTATATTTCTTGGTAAAGACAGGGTTTCACCATGTTGGCCAGGCTGGTCTCCAACTCCTGACTTCAAGTGATCCACCTGCCTCAGTCTCCCAAAGTGCTGGGATTACAGGCATGAGCCACCGCACCTGGTGAGAGTTGGGTTTTAGTTTTATTCTGTTTTTCACAGATTCTGGGGGTTGAATGGCAAAGAGGCAGGAGCAGGCAGAGGTCCATACACAAGCTCAGACTCACCCTGCAGCAGTTCTGGCTGGGAGGCTGCCAGGATGGGCAGGATGTGGGAGCTGCCCTGGGAGGTCCCTCACTCTCCCCATACTGACCTCACGTCCCCATTACGTTCCTCATCCCAGGCTGGGCCGGCCACTGGGCGCTGGACAGAGCTTAGGATGTGGGACGGCTCCGGCTGGGTTAGAAACCAGGTACGTGGCAGAAGCTGGCCTGGAGCTGTCCACAGCCCCCACCATCCTTGGACGGCCCCAGCTGAAGGAGCTGATGCAGCTGGACACAGAGACCCACTGGTGATGAGACGGGGCCATACACTCCTGCAGGGCACAAGCCGAGACCCCTGGCTGGAGGGTCAGCACCCAGGGTGGCAGCAGCTACAGAGGGGCTGGGGAAGGACCGGGAGCAGAGCCTCAGCTCCTGCTGCTGCTACATGCACAGAACACACTGCCCGGGGGATGCCAGGCTTCTGAGGAGTCATATTAAAAAGCAACATGAGACAGGCGAGGTTAATTCTGACAGTGACGCATCCTCTGACCACGTATCGCGAACGCACCATCGTCCTGGTGTGGACTCGGTGGAAAGACCATGGGGCATCTCTTGCCAAACCAGCCACGTGTGGCAGGCCCCGCCGTGGAGCCTGGGGGCCCAGTGTTTCTCGGACTGAAATCACACACAGACCCTCTTTAACAGAAACAAAAAGTATTGCCACTGCCCAGGGTTTTGATTTAATGGCCACTTACGCTGTGCAAACAGCTATAAAACTGGGCACAAGCTCTTGCTGACTTGTATTCCGCCAAAAAGCCGAACAGCCGCAAATAAAACAAATGTAATGAAAAACCAACATGAACATAACTCGGCGGGCGATGTTTTGCCGAGAGAGCGCCGGCTCCAGAGGCCACTCTGGGGTAGGGGGACGTCTGCTTGGCAGTCCTCCGTGCACTCCAGCTGGGAAGCTGCTTGGCCCCGCTGGCTCAAAGGTCCCCCTGACGGACGTGCCTTGATGTTGCCACGATGGACGGGATTAAAGTGCTGTGGCTGCTGTGACGGGTCAGGAAGACAAACTCGGCCCAGAGCACAACTGCGAGGCACACAGCCGTCCCAAAACGGCATCAAAACCAAACGTGGCCCTGGGAGGCCACGAGAAAGTCCCACCTTGTGGAGAGCTCGGCTCCGGCGCCAAGCGGGGCTGGCTGGGGCCCCTTTGCAAGGCCCACACACCCTTCAACACCAGTGCCCACCACAGGCTTTGTGGGGAGACGCTGCCGCTGTGTTTCCTTGCCAGGGGTTCTGGGGTCAGACCCCGTCCACAGCACCCTGCCCAGCGCTGCAGGCTCACAAAGTGTGGACGTAGGTGGCAAGGGAGCCCCTCCTGGGTCTCTGTCCCACGCTGATGGCTGTCTATCTGGGCAGGGGTGGGGCAGGGACGGGGCAGGGGCCTCTCCGGGTCTCTGTCCCATGCTGATGGCTGTCTATCTGGGCAGGGGTGGGGCGGGGGCCTCTCCGGGTCTCTGTCCCACGCTGATGGCTGTCTATCTGGGCAGGGGTGGGGCGGGGGCCTCTCCGGGTCTCTGTCCCACGCCGATGGCTGTCTATCTGGGCAGGGGTGGGGCAGGGGCCTTTGCCACGGGTGTGTATTTCCTTTTTATTTCCTGATATGGAATTCTGTTGGGATTTTGGGGACGATGACAGTAAGAACATTAAGGAGCTGCCACTGGATGGCGGAGCCCCTCGTCACAGGAAGGTCACTCAAGCTGGCATCGTGTCTGTCCCCCTATCCTCTGGGAATTTCCAGTCTCTGGTGAGCCTGGCAAAGATGCCCTCGTGAGGCAGCACTGGCCACTGGAAGGTAAGCTGAAGCCACAACCACAAGGACGGGGACGGTGGGGCCGGGCTTCTCTGGCACTGACACTGAACGCCCACGTGGTCCTGGGTGCCCTGGCTGTGGCTGGACCTGCGGCATGCGGAACCCCCTCCTGGCCCAATTGTCTGCACGGGGCAACTGGGGCGTGGGGAGGTCTGAGCTCCACAGTTCAGGCTGCGGTATCTGAGGATGGAGCCTGGGACCCCTTTGCCTTTCCCATGTGTGATGCCAAGAATTTCCCCAAATGTCCTCCGTTTTATCCCCGCGTGCAACATGGCTAGAAAGTGCAGCAGAGGCGCTGAGGGCAGGAAGAGGAAGATGGGCCACGCCTCCCAGGCCAAATGCCAGCCCCACGCTCCTTGCCCGCTGGGCTCCTCACTGCCCACTCCAGGCACACACCCAAACAGGCAGTCACTCTGCCTCTCACCTGCCCAGGTGCACAGCCAGCCCCGACCTCCAGCAGGCACCGGCGAGGCAGGGCAGAGGCTGCCAGGATAGAGATCACAGTGGGCAGAGGCCTGGAGACAGAACGCAGGAGGGGGCCATGTGCCAGCCTCATTCAGGGCAGCAGCCACAAGATGGGGAGGGGATGTGGCCTGAGAGGCTGAAGTCTGAGCTGCTTTGCACCAGGTCCAACTTCAGGGAAAGCTGTAGGGCCTGTGAGTCTTCCTCCCTACTGGGTCTGTCCACAGCAAGCTGGTCAGTCCTCAGCAGGAGGTCACGTCTCGGCCTCCAAACCTGCTTCTGGCAGCCACAGAGCCCTAGTCAAGGGGACCTGACTCAGAAGCCCGTGCAGCAGGGCTGAAACAGCTGGCTTTGGAAAATCCAGCTCTTAGACTCTGTGTATGCCTTAAAAACCGTTCAGGGCTGGGCGTGGCGGCTCACACCTGTAATCCCAGTGCTTCAGGAGGCTAGGAGTTCAAGGCCAGTCTGGGCAACACAGCAAGACCTTGTACTAAAAAAATAATTAGCCAGGCATGGTGGTGTGCACCTGTGGTCCCGGCTACTTGGGAGGCTGAGGTGGGAGGATCACTTGAGCTCAGTTCAAGGCTGCAGTAAGCCGAGACCATGCCACTGCACTCCAGCCTGGGCAACAGACCCTGTCTCAAAAAAAAACCTTTCAGGTGGAGCTCCTAGAAAAGGTGGTCTGCAGCAGGCATCCCTGAGCCAGGCCCCCAGGCACTCTTGGGGTGACGCTTCTTACCTGGACCACCATCTGTGTCCATTGCACTGCACTTCCCCTCCTCTGGCACCGTCATCTAAGGGTGAGGCCAGCCAGGGGCCAGGAAGAAAGAGGCCCCCAGGCATCCTCAGAAGTATCTTTGTTCCCAGGGCGGCTCCTTCCAGGCTGGCAGGTGCGCTAGTGTCTGTGATGAGACGCCATAGCACAGGCATTTGGACCCAGCATGCAGCATCTCAGACGGGCTTCCTGCCTGGGTTGAAGGCTTGTTCTCTGCGAGGGACGGCTATGGGCTCTCAAAACCCCTACGAGATGTGTCTGTCAGCCTCTCAGCTGCACATCCCTGTCTCTGGGACTTGCCTGAGCACAGGGCCGGGCCTGGAGTCTGGCTCTGACAGCGCCCGCCCAGGGGATGCAGATTGGGCCACACTTTGAGGAGGACTGGACTCCGACGTGCCTTTCACAGAGGAAGGACAGGGAGGAGTCGAGGCAAGGCGAGCCTGTTGCCAGCGAGTCATGGAGCTGTGCAGGGTCTGCCGCAGAGCTTCCAGGGCACTCCGACCCCGCCACCGGACCAGCTAGGCCAGAACCCCCGGGAGCCGAACACCCCAGCTCTACAGTTTTCCCAGGTGGTTCTGAGTCACTGAGCCACAGGCAAGCCTGGAGCCAGGAACAGCAGTGGAGGACCCAGACACAGATGCACCGAAGCCCACACCCGCTCCCCAGTCCGGCCCGGTGAGTGTGCATGTGTGTACCTCTGTGTGCATGTATGTGTATCTGCGTGTCTGTGTACACGTATGAGTGTGTACATGCATGCATGTCTGCCTGTGTGCATGCATGTGCATGTGTATGAGTGCATGCATGCATGCCTGCGTCTGCCAGTGTGTGTACATGTGAGTGTGCATGTGTGCCTGTGTGTGCATGTATGTGTATCTGCGTGTCTGTGTACACGTGTGTGTGCATTCGTGCATGTCTGCCTGTGTGCATGCATGTGCATGTGTACGAGTGCAGGCATGCATTCCTGCGTCTGCCAGTGTGTGTACATGTGAGTGTGCATGTGTGCCTGTGCATGCATGTATGTGTGGGCATCTAGATGTGTGTGCACGTTTGTGTGCCTGTGTGCACGTGTGCATGCCTGTGTGCAGGCACCTAGTTGCCAAACAGACCATGCCGACTCACTAGTGATAGGTCAACAATAAAGCTGGACTGTCATCGTCATAGAGCAGTGGTTCTCAAAGTCAGTTCTTCATCAGAAATCTAGGGGCCAGGCCTCCAGGCAGCTGTGACACAGGCAAACGGCCAAGAGCTGCAGGTGCTGATCAGACTGCAGGGCATCGGTCCTCCTGAAAAGGTGGACACAGCCTGCCCCTCAGGGTTGTGGGCACAGGGCACCTGTGTGGCGCCCCCTCCTCTCCCACCAGGACCTCTGCTCACATGGGGTGTGTGTGCCTCTCTGGGTGTTCACCTGATAATACAGACCTGGTGGCCCAGTCTTCACTCACAAGCACAGGTCCCAGGCTGCTTACTGGCACGTGAACTGCTGTGTTGGAGTCAAATGCTCACCCCTATGGTCAGCATTCACTGGGGAAGGGTCCGGTCTTGTGAAGCCTTGAGCACGACTGGGCAGGGGTGGCCCTCAGGGCTGGGCCAGTCACGGGAATAACATGAATTAGAAAACGAATACTACCAAAATGTTTAAAATTTGTATCCAGGTGTAATGGTGCACCCTTGTAGTTCCAGCTACTCGGGAGGCTGAGGTGGGAGGATCCACTGAGCCCAGGAGATCAAGGCCGCAGTGAGCCGTGATGGCGGGCAATGGAACAAGACCCTGTCTCAAAAGAAAAAAGAAAAAAAAAAAAAAACCTCAAAAGTGTTTCAAAAGCTCTCTACTGTTTCTTTTCACGCTTATTGTTGGAGATGGCTGCACTGGAAGACCACACTCTGAGTCACTGCTGTGTCGAATTAAGTCAGGGTTGCTGGATGACAGCTGTTCTGCTGCTGTCACTGATTTCTGGTGTATCAAAAACAGTCCAATTAAAACATAAATGGCATGAGATGGGGCTAGAAACCAGGAGAAATGGTGTAACGTGTTGCAGACATTCAAAAACGGAGCTACAGCCCTGGTTTTCCCATCTAGCACCCACTCTCTATAGCTTTGTTTCCTTAAAGTAAACGAGTCTGAGGAAAAAATGGCACAAGACTTTGAACCGTGCTTTTGAGCATTTTTAAACAGTCCTTCCGACTTTCCCCTGGTGCTCAGCTCCATCACAGGACCAAATGCTGGCCCAGCACTAGGGCCTGGGCAGAGCGCGATCTGTGATATGTGTGTAAACAATTTAGTACATTAGGCCTAGGGTGCTTCCTTTTCAAAGGGCTCCTTTGACCCTCACTACTCTGTAAATGGGCAGGGGAGAGCTGCTCATGCACCTTTTAAACAAGTTCAAAGGATGCAGAGATTAGAAGATTCAACCCAGGTGTTCAGAGGCCACAGTGAATAAAAGTCAGGCTTGGAACCAGCTCTGAGAGTTGAAGGAAAATAAATTCGATACTAAAAAACCAACCATATTTCTGTATGTTTGCAATGAACAATAAAGCAATGGGGGAAAAATCACATCAAAATATGAAATCTCTACAGATAAATTTAACAAAAGGTGTGTAAGCCCTGAGTATGCTGACTACCAAACACTGAAATTAAGTGAAACAGTGACATTAAGACCTAAACAGAGAATCAGAGGACCCAACACCGTCAAGATGTCTGTCCTGCCCAGTGGACGGACAGATTCCCTCCTGCCCAGTGGACGGACAGATTCCCTCCTGCCCAGTGGATGGACAGATTCCCTCCTGCCCAGTGGATGGACAGATTCCCTGCAATCCCAATCAGAATCCCGGCGGCTTTCTTGTAGAAATGACAAGCTGCCACTGAAACCTATATGGAAATATGAAAGACCTAGAATAGCCAAAATTACCTTGAAAATTAACACAGTCGGGCTTGGGGCCGAGAAGGTTTCCCAGCTCCATACCTGGGCCCACCTCTGTGCACCTGGTGGCCGCCCCCTGGGTTCTCCCTTGGTGCTGGTGATTGTGCCATCCATCGGAGGGCCTGTGGGTGGACCCGTCCAGTCTAGCCCTGCACCCCTCCAACCCCCTCCTCCCCACCTCACCTCCAGGCTGAGCAGGGAGCTCAGACCTCTGTGCACTCCAAGTATCAGCTCATTGCCTAAAGCTTCTCCCAGTAAACAAGGATCCAGGATATACCCAGCCCCAGCGGCCACAGCCACTCCTACCCATACACACCATCTACTGGCTCGTGGGTCAAACTGCACAGCCCGACATAAAACCTGCCGACAGAAGTGCATAAGGCTCCAGAGGCAAAGCCAAAAGACCCTACCTAGTACTCGCTACAGTCACACACACCCCCCACCAGGGGGTGGGGGAGGAATTAAAAGATAATATTACAGAGAAAGAAAGAGAAAAATCCTACCTGCAAGAAAATAATTACAAAAATTAGAAGTGCCGAGTCTCCAGATGAGCCAGCAGAAGAATTTTGGTGCCACGAAAAATTTGAATGTAGTGACATCACCAAAAGATCCCAGTAGCTCTCCAGGATTGGTCCCTGACCAAAACAGAAACTAAGAAACAACACGTAAGAAATGTAGGCATGGATTTCAAGGTAAAGGAGGAGACCACCCCTCATATTGTCTTATGTCCAGTTTCTGCCTCCAAAGGAAAAAGTAAAAACTAAAAGAAATGAAATCCACAGGAAGGCAGCCCGGTGCCGTGCCCTGGGCCTGGTAGTTAAAAATCAACCCCTGACTTAACTGCTTGTGTTATCTACAGATTTCAGACATTGTATGGAAAAGCATCGTGAAAATCCCTGTCCGGTTCTGTTCCGTTCTGATTACCGGTGCATGCAGCCCCCGGTCATGTACCCACTGCTTGCTCAATCGATCATGACCCTCTCACGCAGACCCCCTTAGAGTCGTAAGCCATTAAAAGGGACCAGAAGTGCTCCCTCAGGGAGCTCAGTTTTTTGAGATGTAAGTCTGCCAACACTCCCCGCTGAATAAAGCCCTTTCCTTCCTCAACTCGGTGTCTGAGGCGTTTTGTCTGTACCTCATCCTGCTACAAAGGGAGCTTGACAAGATGCAAAACAGGGTTGAAAATTAGCACACAGGAACTTCTAAAGCCACCCAGGAAATGAAGGAAGAGATAAACATCTTAAAAATAAATCAATCAGAGCTTCTGGAATTGAAAAACTCATGGAATTTCAAAATACAGTTGAAACTTTACCAATAGACTGGGCCAAACAGAATAATGAATTTCAGAGCCTGAAGACCAGTCTTTTGAACTAACCAGATAGAGAAAAATATAGGAAAAAAAAAATTTATAATGAACAAAATCTTCAAGAAACACAGAACTATGTAAAGTGACCAAACCTACAAATTATTGGCATTCCTGAGAAAGGAGAAAAAGTAAACAACCTGGAAAATATATTTGAGGGAATAGCTCAAGAAAACTTCCCTAATCTTGCTAGAGAGGTAGACATCCAGATACAAGAAATCCAGAGAATACCTCTGATGTGGTTTGACTCTGTCCCCACCCACATCTCTTCTTGAGTGGTAGCTCCCATAATCCCCATGTGTTGTGGGAGTGGCCTGGTGGGAGATAATTGAATCATGGGGGTGGGTTTTCCCATGCTGTTCTCATGATAGTGAGTGAGTCTCGTGAGAGCTGATGGATTTATAAAGGGTAGTTCCCCTGCACACGCTCTCTTGTCTGCCACCATGTAAAACATGCCGTTGCTTCTCCTTCGCCTTTCAGCATGATTGTGAGGCCTCCCTAGCCATGTAGAACTGTGAGTCCATTAAACCTCCTTTCCTTTATAAATTAGCCAGTCACAGGTATGTCTTTATTAACAGTGTGAGAACAGACCAATACAGTAAATTGGTACCAGAAGTGGGGCATTGCTGTAAAGATACCCAAAAATGTGAAAGCAACTTTGGGACTGGGTAACAGGCAGAGGTTGGAACAGTTTGGAGGGCCCAGAAGAAGATATGAAAATGTGGGAAAGTTTGGAACTTACTAGAGACTTAGAGGGCTCAGAAGAAAGGAAGATGTGGGAAAGTTTGGAACTTCCTAGAGATTTGTTGAATGTCTTTGACCAAAATGCTGATATTAATATGGACAATGAAGTCCAGGCTGATGTGGTCTCAGATGGAAATGAGGAACTTGTTGGCAACTGGAGCAAAGGTGACTCTTGCTAGGCTTTAGCAAAGACACTGGCAGCATTTTGCCCCTGCCCTAGAGATCTGTGGAACTTTGAACTTGAGAGAGATCATTTAGAGTATCTGGCAGAAGAAATTTCTAAGTGGCAAAGTGTTCAAGAGAAAGCAGAGGATAAAAGTTTGGAAAATTAGCAGCTGACAATGCAGCAGACAAGAAAAATCCATTTTCTAGAGAGTAATTTAAGTGTGCTGTAGAAATCTGCATAAGTAACACTTGGTTAATCATGAAGACAATGGGGAAAATGTCTCCAGGGTGTATCAGAGACCTTCAAAGCAGCTTAGCAGGAATAAATGGTTTTGTGGGCTGGGTGCAGGGCCCCCCTGCTGTGTACAGCCTAGGGACTTGATGCCCTGTGTCCCAGCTGCTCCAGCCATGGCTAAAAGGGGCCAAGATACAGCTTGGGCCATGGTTTCAGAGAGTGAAAGCCCCAAGGCTTGGCAGCTTCCACATGGTGTTGGTCTTACAGGTGCGCAGAAGACAAGAAATAAGGTTTGGAAACCTCCACCTAGATTTCAAAGGATGTATGGAAATGCCTGGATGTCCAGTCACAGGTGTGGCTGCAGGGGCAGAGGGCACCAAGTCATCAGACTGCACAAAGCAGCAGGACCCTGAGCCCAGTCCATGAAACCATTTTTTCCTCCTAGGCCTCCTGGCTTGTGATATGAGGAGCTGCTATGAAGACCTCTGACATGCCCTGGATACATTTTGCCCATTGTCTTGATGATTAACATTTGGCTCCTTGTTACTTATGCCAATTTCTGCAGCTGGCTTAAATTTTTCATCAGAAAATTGGTTTTTCTTTTCTATTGCATTGTTAGGCTGCAAATTCTCTGAACTTCAGTGCTGTGCTTCCCTTTTAAACATAAGTTCCAATCCCAAACCATATCTTTGTGAAGTAATAAAACTGAATGCTTTTAAGAGCACCAAAGTCACCTCTTGAACACTTTGCTGCTTAGAAATTTCTTCTACCAGATACCGTAAATCATCTCTATCAAGTTCAAAGTTCCACAGATCTCTAGGGGGCAAAAGGCTGCCAGTCTCTTTGCTAAAGCAAAGCAAGAATCACCTTTGCTCCACTTCCCAATAAATTCCTCATCTTCATCTGAGACTATCTCAGCCTGGACTTTTTGGTGAAAACTATTCAACACATCTCTAGGAAGTTTCAAACTTTCCCACATCTTCCTGTCTTCTTCTGAGTCCTCCAAACTGTTCCATCCTCTGCCTGTTATCCAGTTCCAAAGTTGCTTCCACATTTTTGGTTTGTTTGTTTGTTTGTTTTTTGGAGATGTGAGTCTCACTTTTTTCACCCAGGCTGGAGTGCAGTGGCATGATCTCGACTTACTGCAACCTCCAACTCCTGGGTTCGTGATTCTCCTGCTTCAGCCTCCCAAGTAGCTGGGATTACAGGTGCTCACCACCATGCCTGGCTAATTTTTGTATTTTTAGTAGAGACGGGATTTTGCCATGTTGGCCACGCTGGTCTCAAACTCCTAACATCAGGTGATCATCTGCATCCCTCAGCCTCCCAAAGTGCTGGGATTACAGGTGTGAGCCACCACGTCCAGCCTCAGGTATCTTAATAGCAGTACCCCATTCTACTAGTACCAATTTACTATATTAGTCCATTTCATACTGCTATAAGAAATACTCAAGAGTGGGTAATTTATTTTTTAAAAAAGAGAGAGGGTTAATGGACTCACAGTTCTACATGGCTGGAGAGGCCTCACAATCATGGCAGAAGACAAAGGAGGAGCAAAGGCACATCTTACATGGTGGCAGGCAAGACAGCATGTGCAGGAGCCCTTTATAAAACCATCAGATCTCATGAGATTTCTTCACTATCACAAGAACAGTGTAGGAAAAAGCTATCCCTATGATTTAATTACCCCCACTGGGTCCCTTCCGTGACACATGGGGATTATGGGAGCTCCAATTCAAGATGAGATTTGGGTGGGGAAACAGCCAAACCATATCAGCCTCTGAGATCTATTCAAAATGAACATCACCAAGGCATATAGTCACCAGACAGTCCAAGGTCAACACACACACACACACACACACACACACACACACACACCTCTTAAAGACTGCTAGAGAAAAAGGTCAATTTTTTATGTACAAAGGGAACCCCATAAGGCCAACAGCAGATGTCTCAGCAGAAACCTTACAATTCAGGAGAGATTGGGGGCCTATCATCAGCATTCTTAAGGAAAAGAAATTCCAACCAAGAATTTCATATCCCACCGAACTAAGCTTCATAAGTGATGGAGAAATAAAATATTTTTCAGACAAGCAAGACCTAAGGGAATTCATTGCCACTAGACCAGCCTTACAAGAGATCCTCAAGGGAACTCTGAACATGGAAACAAAATAATGATACCTGCTGCCACAAAAATACCTTAAGTACATAGTCCACAGACCCTATAAAGCAACCACACAATAGAAACTCCAAAGCAACCATCTAACAACTTGATGATAGGATCAACACCTCACGTATCAATATTAACCTTGAATGTAAATGGTCTAAACAGCCCACTTAAAAGGTACAGAGTGGCAAATTGAATAACAAAGCAAAACCCATCTTCAAGAGACCCATCTCGCATGTAACAACACTGATAGGCTCAAAGTAAAGGGTTAGAGAAAGATCTACCACACAAATGGAAAACAAAAAAGAGCAGGGGTCACTATTCTTAGATGTTAAACCAACAACAGAGAAAAAAGGGGATGAGGGGACAAAGAAGGGCATTACATAATGATAAGGGGTTCAATTCAACAAGAAAACTATCCTAAATATATATGCATCCAACATTGGAGCACTCATATTCATAAAACAAGTACACCTATACCTACAAAAGACTGACGGCCACACAACAAGAGTGGGGGACTTCGATACCCCACTGACAGCATTAGACAGATCATCATGGAATAAAACTAACAAAGAAATTCTGGACTTAAATTCAACACTTGACCAACTGGACCTAACAGATATCTATAGAACCCTTCACCTATCAACCACAGAACATACATTCTTCTCATCTGCACATGGAATATACTCTAAGACTGACCATATGCTTGGCCATAAGGCAAGTCACAATAAATTCAAACAAAATTGGAATCACGCCAACCATACTTGGAGACCACAGTGGAATAAAAATAGAAATTAGTACCAAGAATATCTCTCAAAACCACACAACTACATGAAAATTAAACAAATTGTTCCTGAATGACTTTTGGGTAAACAATAAAATTAAAGCAGAAATGAAAAATTTCTTTGAAAGAAATGAAAACGAAGACACAATATACCAAAATATATGGGATGCAGCAAAAGCAGTAATAAGAGTAAAGTTTGTAGTGATAAACATCTATCTCAAAAAGTTATAAAGATCTCAAATTAGCAACCTAACATCACACCTAGTGGAACTAGAAAAATAAGAACACTAACCCCAAAACTAGCAGACGGAAAGAAATAACCAAAATCAGAGCAGAATTGAATGAAATTGAGATGCAAAAATCCATACAAAAGATCAATGAAACTAATCGTTGGTTCTTTGAAAGACTAAACAAGATTGACAGACTGCTAGCTAGATCGACAAAGGAAACATAAAATCTCCCAAGATTGTACAGGAAAACAAAAAAACACCGAACAGACCAATATTGAGTGATGAAATTGAAGCAGTAATAAACCCACCCATCAAAAAAAGCCACGGAATAGATGGATTCACAGCCAGTCCACCAGATATATAAAGAAGAGATGGTACCAATTCTACTGAAACTATTCCAAAAAATTGAGAAGGGACCCCCTCCCTAACTCATCTTACGAGGCCACCATCAGCCTTTTATCAAAACCTATGCACTAGTAACACTCAAGCTGAGATCCAAATCAAGAACACAATCGTATTCACAATAGCCAAAAAAAAAAAATTAAAATACCTAGAAATACATCTAACCAAGGAGATGAAAAACCTCTACAAGAGAGCTGAAACACACTAATGAAAGAAATCACAGATGACACTAATAAATGGAAAAACATTCCATGCTTGTAGATTCGAAGAATCAATATAGTTAAAATGGCCATACTGCCCAAAGCAATCTACAGATTCAATGCATTCCTATCAAATTACCAACATTATTTTTCACTGCACTAGAAAAATTATGAAAAATGTTAGAACTACTCTAAAATTCATATTGAACAAAAAAAGAGCTGGAATAGCCAAAGCAATCCTAAGCAAAAAAATAATAATAGAGTTGGAAGCCTCATATTACCTGACTTTGAATTACACTATAAGGCTACAGTAACCAAAACAGCATGGTACTGGTGCAAAAACAGACCCAAAGATCAGTGGAACAGAATAGAGAACCCAGAAATAAAGTCACGCACCTACAGCCATCTGATCTTTGACAAAGTCGACAAAAATAAGCAATTGGGAAAGGACTCCCTATTCAACAAATGGTGCTGGGACAACTGGCTAGCCATACGCAGAATGACACTGGACCCCTACTTTCACAAATTTTTACAAAAATTAACTCAAGATGGATTAAAGATTTAAATTTAAGACCTCAAACTATACGCATCCTAGAAAAAGACAGGAATCCCCACTCTGGAAATCGGCCTTGGCAAAGAATTTATGACTAAGTCCTCAGAAGCAATTGCAAGAAAAACAAAACTTGACACAGACCTAATTAAACTAAAGAGCTTCTGCAGAGCAAAAGAAACTATCAACAGAGTAGACAGACAAACCACAGAATAGGGGAAAATATTTGCAAACTATGCATTCTACAAATATCTAATATCCAGAATCTATAAAAAAAGAAATCAACAAGCAAAAAACACATAAATCAATTTAAAAATGGACATAAACAGACACTTCTCAAAAGAAGACACAAGTGACCAACAAATGTGAAAAAATACTCCACATCACTAAACATCAGAGAAATGCTAGTCAAAACCACAATGAGATACCACCTCACACCAGTAAGAATGGCTATTATTTCGGATGTTGAGCTTTTTTTGAGACAGGGTCTTGGTCTGTTGACCAGGCTAGAGTACAGTGGCACAATCACAGCACAGTGCAGCCTTCACCTCCTGGGATCCTTTCACTAACCCCCTAAATGGCTGGACTACAGGTGTGTGCCACCACACCCAGCTAATTATTTTTATTTTTTGTAGGTTGGTCTCAAACTCCTGGGCTCCAGCAATCCTTCTGCCTTAGCCTCCCAAAGTGCTGCGATTACAGATGTGAGCCATTGTGCCCAGCCAGAATAGCTATTACTAAAAAGTCAAAAAACAATAGATGCTGGGGAAGCTGCAGAGAAAAGGGAATGCTCATACACTGTTGGTGGGAATGTGGGCCCTGTAAGCCTGGCCTACGGGGAGACGCCATCCTCCAAAATAAAGTGTGGAAATGAACGCCTGCTCTGTCCCACATGGCTGAAAGCGTCAGAGTCCTTTGGGGACCAGCCGTGCACAGTAAGCCAGCAATGCTCCGATGTCCCCAGGACAGAAGCGTGGAATCACAGCAATAGCCACTCTACCCACACCTTCCGGCCCGTGAGCCAGGGACGAGGACGACGAGCCTCAGGCCTCGAGGGGCATGAGCCCCTTGTGCTGCCCCAGGTCTCACAAGACTCCAGGACAGAGCTCTGGCCTGCAGCAGCCAGGATCACCCTTCAGCCCCGTGCCGTGTGACACAGTCATGGCCACACAACACAAACTGTCTCCATCATGTTTTATGTAGATTGTGTTGACATGGTCCTATTTTGGGCACAGGCAAATAAAATATTTCAAAAATCACTTCCCCTGTCTCCTGTTGGGCTTTTCTAGGGTAACAGGACGCTCCCACTCACACTGCAGGAGCACCTCCAGAGTGGGGCTGGAAGCTTCTCTGGGTTTTCTGAGAAGAGGGCCCGGGGTTCTTGCCCGTGGAGGTGTCTACCTGGCACTCGCCGGCTGGCTCACTGACCTGCAGGGAGGCCTGTGCACTCCGGTGGGACTGGCTCCCACAGGCCCAGCTCAGCATCCAGGCTGCAGTTCCGAGAAGGGGGTTGGCGGTTTTCCTCCCATGGAACGGCCAGGACACCGTGAAGCTTGTGTCCTCCCCACCCTGACCCAGTCTTCCCCGAGCCGTCTCTCCAGGTCCGGTCTTTCGGGCTCGAATGGCATCCTAAACGGGGTGGGAAATGCCTCCTCCTGCCAAACCAGAGGTCAGGAAGGCCAAGGACACGAGGGTGGGGCCATCTGCTTCAGGAAATGAAGGCAGCTTCTCCTGGAGACGTGGAGGGTTCACACTCGCGCCACCTGGGTTCCTGCTGTCTAGATGGTTGGGGCCTACGATCCCCGCCTTGGAGGTGTGGGCATCGAGGCGGTCCTGGGCTGGGGGCACACTCTGGCCTTTCTCACCTTGAAGCATTGCTGCCTGGACAAGCTCCTCGGGGCTCTGCACTGGCAGCACACGAGGCGTGCGTGTTTCTACGACAGGTGGCCCCGTAGACTTTGTGGCATGCAGGGCCCCTCCCGACTTGAGTCACTGGCAGGGCACCCCCCAGCTCACTCTGTGCCCTCTGCAGGCTCAGCCCTGCTGGGAGGGAGGGCCAGTCCTGTGCAGAGGGGCCACGTCACATGTTCCCTCTCATTCGTGGCCAGTGGGAGGGAAGACAGGGTCGGTGGGGGAGCCGCCCGTAGTTTAGGAGGAAAAAGCAAAAGATTTAACAAACGAGAAATGTAAAAATGATGATTTTTACAGAAATACTATGTTCTGAAAACATTTAAGATGGTGAGCTCTGCCATCATTTTTTCATGTTTTTTATTTTACATTTAGGTTTGAGGTTTCCATCGTCATTAAGTTTCAGTAAGTTTTCTTCAGTCATCCACAAAAATGGGTCAGTAGCACAAAAGTGTTTCATCAGAACATAAATGTAACATAAATATTAGCTGGAACCATAGAAAGTTGCTACTTGATCACTTTGACCTCAAAAACAGTAGTTTCATCTGGCATGACCAAATAGAACTGTAAGTAATATGGATGTTTACAAGCAAAGCTGACTGGGCTCTCTAAGCCACAGGGAGAGCAAGATGAAGCTTGCAGGACGCAGCTGGCGACGATCACTCAGGGCATCCCTGAAAGTGGCTCTCCTGCAGCAGGGCCACCCGCGACGGAGGTCACAGCCGGGGCCACACGAGCTGCAGGGTGGGGCAGGCTCTGCCTCTGCCGCTCCTGTGCACGGCAGAACAACGGGCGTGACGTGACACAGATGAGCCTGGCCCTGGCTCCTCAGGGAGGACCCTGTAGACCTACGCTGGGGATGGTGGGCGCCCTGAGGAGGCGTCACCTCCCCGGCAGGCCCCTCCACCGGGCACCACCCTGAGGTCTCTGGCTGCCAACCGGGCGGGACCACCTGAGTTTCTAATAGGAAGGATGAGGCCAAAATAAGTATTCTGGGCAATGACAGGCGTTTTCACAGCTGCAAGGGGAAAACCTCCCGGATGCCTTCCCAGCCTTGGGATACAACCGACCCACTGTCCACAGTGCGGAATTGCACAGGAGTGCCAGTGCCTCACACCTCAAGCTGTGCCGATTCTCCTCACCTGGGGAAAATGCTTATTTAAATCCTTGTTTACAACTGCTCTTGTCAAGGGCACCATAAAACTCCATGTTCAGAATCTGGGACATGATGGCTTCTCATGGCCTAAGTGGGTGCTGGTGACATCCCCCGCATGCAGCCCGTAGCTGGAGCCCCTGAAGCCTGGCTGGGGCCACATCCTCCCGTCACTTTGGGCTCCTCTGGCTAAAGAGAAACCCTGCCTCTCCTCTCCCGGGCTCCTCTCTCCCCACCTCCCCAGTTTGCAGTGTCAACACCACGAACCCAGGTGAGCTCCACCCTGGTTTCTTTCCTGCCCTCCCCCATCTCCCACGTGGCCCGGGGCTCTTCCCATCCCTCCTGACCTCTCCCTCCAGGTTACTTCCTAGGAGGCAGCTCCAGGGCCTTGAAGGGGCGGCTGGAGGCGGAGGGCGCCTGGGGGGCCCGCAGGGTGCAGGGGACGCTGAGGGCGCGGGGCCCAACCTCCCGCCAGCCGCCTGGACTCTGGTCTCTGCTCTGAGCGAGGTGCGCGGGTGCCTCCCTAAAAGGACCCCCGGGGCTGCTGCGTGGAGAAAGGTGGACAGGGATCCAGGGCGCAAGCATCGATGGCGGGAGAGGCCGGCACAGACGCGTCAGGTGCACGTGGTGAGGCCACCCCACGCAGGGAGGGGAGGAGCGCGCAAGCCGGGAGGACTTCCACCTGCACTGGCTGAGCCAGGCCTCTGCGGAGCTGCTTCTGGCACCTGTCCACAGCGTCTGGACACCGGGCTAGGAATGGACCCAGGAGCGTCCCCTGCGCAGGGGGTGCTGCAGGTACCCAGGGGAAGGGCATTCGCGGCTGCCAGGCCCACGGAGCTCACGCCGGAAGCAGACCAATTAGACGACTACAAACGGTGCTCAGTGCTGCAGCAGCAGCCAGGGACAGAGGAAGGTGACAGGCGGCTGTCTGAGAGGGCGCCAGGCATCCCTGGGAAGGGAGAAATATTCTGCGAAAAGTGGGAGAAATTCCACGGGAAGGGGCCAGCAGGTCCCAGGCAGTGTGGGCGGAGAGTGTGGGGTCAGAGATGAAGCTGCAGGTGGGTTAGGGAGTGACTTGCAGGTGCGCATCTAAACCTTATTCCTTCCTGCAGGAAACCACTGGAGGTTTAAAGCAAGGGAACAGGGCGCGGTCACTACCACAAAGGAACCCTCGGGCTGAGTGGAGAACAGGGACGAGATGGCCGGGCTGGACAAGGCGGAGGCAAGAGTGGGCAGGACTCTCGGAGGGACCTGGGGAAGAACCAAGGCTGGCCCAGGATTTGGGCTTGCCTGTCTGCGTGGGGGCTGCCTGTGGAGATAGGGTTCCTGTGAGGAGCAGGAGGATCCAGGCCAGAGGGTGGGTGGTCCCATCTGAGATATGGACTGACCGCAGGTGGCCACGCCAAGGACACAGTGAGACATGGGCTGGAGGCTGAGCAGGCTGGGGCTGAGGAGCTCGAATGTACTGAGTGGATGTATTACCCCTTCTTTCTTAATGGCCCCCATTTTTTTCAGGGACCCACCTCTCCTGTCACCATGCACCTTGGGAGAGCTGACCCCACCCCCGAGCCCAGGATGGACCTCACTGGCCTGAAAGCCCCTTCCCTGTGATGGTGTTTGGGTGCTAAATCTGGCCAATAAGATGTGAAATTTACTGGCAAATTTTTTATTCCCAAAGCTACACAAAAAGAAACCCTTGTCTCCCCACCCCCACCCCGAGGTTAAGATGTCTGGCTGCAATACCCCCGGCTGCCACGCACTCCTGCTGCCTGCCAAGGACGCTGCCACCATGGTGGCACGGCCCAGCCCGACAGCAGCATGGAGCTCTGCCTTCCTCCGCAGGCGACAGCACATCGCACCTGCCGCCGGGCCCAGACTGGGGCCTCTGTGCTTCCAGCCTGATGCATTTCAGCTGGTATGGAAGGTGCGGGCCTGGAAGAAACTACCCGGTAGCAAAGTGCAGACACTGAAGTGGGCACTGCCCCCGCTGGCCTCAGGAAAGGGGAGACGCAGCAGCAGGAGAAGGTCAGCTGGGAGCTGAGAGCACCAGAGGACTGAGAACTGGCAAATTACAATCCCCAGGAAGGCAAAGGGAAAAAAGAAACAGAGCAGCAGGAAACAGCAAAAGGGCAGATGTAATTGGTCCATACGCAACAGTTAGAAGACGGAGGCTGGCAGAGCGGATTACAAACACCCACCACTCCGTGCCGTCCACAAGCAGCTCCCTTCAGATAGGGTACAGGCGGGCTGAAAAGTCAAAGGATGAAAAACGGCACATCACACCGACAGGAGTGAAAAGGAAAGAGCTGGAATGGCTTTGTTACTATCAAAGTAAAACTTCAAAGACAATTACTATGGTCCAGGGTCCTAATGACAGATCAGTCCAACAGGAAGACATGGTGACCCTAAACATGCACGCGCAGAGTACGTCCTGTCAGGACGGGGGTGAGGAACAGACTGCGGCTGCCCACACTTGTAAGCTCCCCACATTTCTGCATGAGTAGCTAACGTTAGAGAGAGCCTTTCTGTACACTCACATTCTATGCAGTATACACACAGTGAGCTTCAGCTGGGAAAAGCGGCTGCTCCAGCTGAGGAAATCCTGGTGGTGGATGAAACTGCATCTCTGTAGGCCCTCACAGGCCCACACAGAGGTGAATGAATTTGGCTCTCTTCTGCATCTCCATCTCCCGGACGCTCACTGATCCGCCCCCGGGCCTGGTGGTTGCTGTCCCAGCTTGGTCCTGCAAGCCCCTCTGGGTGGAGCTGCTCAGCCTGTGCTCCCAGGCTCATGCCTGCAGGGTGACCCTGCCTGCATCAGGATCCTCTTCATAACCTCCTGCCCTCCAGCTCCACTAGGGCAGGGCTTAGCCTCTCTGGCTGGCCTGGCATAGATGCTCCAAGACATCACACACTTGGCTATGGCCTGGGCTGACACAAGTTCCGTAAGCACCTGAAGGCTGGCGCACGAGGGTCTCTGGCTAAGCCACCGCACGCTTAGGCTGTGCCCTTCCTTCCTGGCCTACGGCATCACCTGCTGTCCCTCCTCTACATGGTGGAGACACCCACACACCTTTGTCTAAGCAGACCAGCAGCTGACTTGGATTGGAAATGGCTTGTGCCCCAGCAGGCCCAGCAACACACAAGCGACACACGAGCAACGAGCGACACACGAGCAACACAAACGAGTGACACACAAGCCACACACAAGCAACACGAGCAACGAGCCACACACGAGCAACGAGCAACACACGAAAGAGCGACACACAAGCAATGAGCCACACACGAGCAACATGAGCAACGAGCGACACACGAACGAGCGACACACAAACAACGAGCAACACACGAACGAGCGACACACGAGCAACGAGCAACACACGAACGAGCGACACACGAGCAACACAAGCGACACGAGCAACGAGCAACACACGAACGAGCGACACACGAGCAACACACAAGCGACACGAGCAACGAGCGACACATGAGCAACGAGCGACACATGAGCAACGAGCGACACACGAGCAACAAGCAACACACCTGCAACAACCAGCGACAACGCACTCCTTCCGTTGGTTCAATCCAATGCTTTAGAGAAACATGGGATTTCTGCATTATTAAAATATGCAGATATAGCAAAGAATGGAATACAACAATTTCAAAGTGTCAGGGGTGGGGGCGGAATACATAAACCTTTAGGGTTGGGGTCTTGCACATCTCTAACAGCCATGAGGAGACCGAGCCCTGGCTCTCTTGTGGGACCTGCTGACCCCAGCAGAGCCCTGCAGACAATCCACAGACACACGGTGGTCACTTCCATCCAGGGAGTTCTGGCAGGATTTGTTAGGTGGCAACAGCAAATCAATACCTCATCCTAGTTCTTCCCAGGGCAGGGCTGTGCACAGAGAAGGCACAAAATATACTTGGAGTTAATACACATTTACCGAGTGTCTGCTAATTTGCAGATGGCGTGCTGAGGACAAGGGAGAAGCTGGTGATTCAGATGGCATAATTCCTGCCCTCAGGGAGCACAGTTGATCACACTGCAATGAGTTCTATGAAGGAAATTCTCAGCAACACAGGATGCCAGGTGAGTTAAACGCTATGGTGTTAGGACAGAAAGGGAAATAGGCAGTGTAGGATAGAGACCCGAGAGACCCCAGGTGGAGACCCCATGAACACGTGTGAAGTCTGCAAGTAACAGAAGCAGCACTGCAGACCAGTGGAGAGGCAGTGAACTCACTGGTGATACTGGAAAAAGACACTTTCCACACGGCATAAAGTAAAATTGGGCTCCTGCCTAAGCACACACACCACACACACATGATTAGGCCCAGCTGGATTAAAGGCGCACACACACACACTATTAACTTTATGACTCTGGAGTAGGGAAAAAACCTTCTTAAGTCCAAGACACGCAAACAACAAAGGAGAAGATTGATAAATTTTACTACATAATAATTAAACACTGTAAAAGATACTATTCTAAATAATGTTAAGAGTTAAGACAACTGGTAGACGGAAAGAAAATATTTGTAACATATATAACAAAGGCTTAATAGCCTGAACAGATCAAGAATATCAATTCAATCAGAAAAAGAGTAAAAATGGGAAGACGACATGAAAAGGCAATGCACAAAGGAGGAAGGCACCAACATCTGAATCAGTCCCCCATCCACTCGGTGCCTGGCACAGGAGGGGCCCCGCCTCCCGCCAGCCTCTTCCTAGTGCAGACATCACTGCTGCCTAAGGCTGTCAGTCCATCACCATGAGGACTCAGCGTCAGCTCCAAACGGCTTTATGGACACAGCTTTGGAGAGAGTGCCATTTTAACAGAATCAAAGTCCTGATACAGGAACATCTATTTTTGCGGTAAATCTTGGCAGTCATGGTAACGACCCTCTCCCCATGAGCACTTGGTGTTAATGCTCACTTTGAACCCCTAAAACACAAAGGGTGAGCCCCGTGTGCTGCAGCCAGCCCCTACGTGGGTGAGAAGCCTTTAGGATCCAATGAGGCCCGCGTTTCTTTCTCATGCACACTTATGGGAACAGACAAAAAACTATGTTTAGAAAAGATGCATTCTTGAAGAAATTTTAATTTAAAAAAAATCAAAAGAAAAATTGAACAGTGCCTAAATCTTTATTTTCATAACCTACATTTTTTTTTTCAAATTAGACAGTTTTACACTGAATGACACCAAAGGAAACTTAAATTACCAATAGTTTACATGTAAGCTTGATTCCAGTCTTAATGAAAAGAAGCAGAACAAAAAGGAAACCCTCAAGGAGCGTTCCACGTGGCCCCCACTGTGGACTGCCGGCAGCCAGTGCCCTCGCCTCGATTGTCTGCAGCCCGGTAGTGGGCCGCGAGGCACGCAAGTCACAACTACAGCTCGCCAGCAGGGCACGCAGACAGGCATGCACCACTGCTACCCGTCGCCCGGATACACTGAACTGGTTGTTAAGCCTGAACTGCAGAGATCCTAATACAGCAACGCAGGACGTTTACTGCCACCCGCCACTGACAGCCGGTGATGTGATGACAGGAGGGCCTGGGTGGAAATGTCAAGACACTCGCTCTCAGAGAACGACGACTCCACTTGAAATTCATGTCTGGTGAAACGGGGCCAGGTTTTTATTCTTCTATTTCAAAATGATAAGCATCATCACACGATTTTACAAGTTAAAATGCCATTTGTCGCTGCTGCATCTCTGATTCTATAACCTGAGATACTGCTGGGGGTAAAGGAGGGTGTTAACTTAAAAAAAAAGCATGAAAGCCACTCTCATCGCTGTATGTGACACAGCCCAGTCGGCGTGGACCACCACAGCTTCCCATTATGGTAACTCTCATTTTCTTCTGAGTGGACACTTTCAAAATAGTATCAGGGGTTTCTGGACATTATATAGCTATCTGTGTTTCACCTTTGTTTAATTAAAAAGGATGCTATAAAAATCGCATCCGAGCAAGGTTTCTGCTCTTGATGCAAAAGACTGCTGCTGGCTAGGCAGTAACTACAGTGTATTGACCGGATGGCAGCAGAGCCCTCCAGTGGCGACTGGCTACCGCGCGCGCTGCCCTCTTCACTCAGCTGTTGAGCTCACACTTCAGCCGACAAACAAAGTGAAGGACTAAGCTGGCTCGAACCACACACACACACTGCGCTGCAATGCTCACACCTTGGGGGAAAGGACTTCTCATTATTAAAAACCAAGGACTCACTGGCGGAGGCGCAGGCCTTGTGATTTGGGAATGGCTGATGGCGCCCCTGGTCCTTCTGTAGCAAAGATGCACCTCGTAGGCCAGGCCTTGGGGTTGCCTCCCAGCTTTTAGAATATTGAGAGTTTGGGTTTCAGAGATCAATTATTTCTGATTTTTTTTTCTTTTTTTTTGGTCAGTGAACTGACAACTACAAAAAAATAAATCCCCATGTTTCTTTAAAATGCATTTGAAAAACACTAGCCCTGTGGCTGTTTCTCTGTATTTGAATAATAGCAACTGTTTTAAAGGAAATGGTCAAAAATGCCAGGCATGTTTTCCTCTGGCAGGTAAATCATGCTTAGCTGCAAGTGATTTTAATTAGATTACTTTTCACCTCCACTTATGATCCTGCCAGTTTTTGCTCTCTACATACTTTAAAACTCTTTCACGTTAGATATGATTAGTATGCATTTACATACATTTTAAAAGAGTATGAAAACATCTGGAGGCTTTTAATAAGACTTTCCAATTCCCTTTTGCAGCAAAGAGGCAGAATCAGTTCGACACACCGATGTAAGAGAAAAAAGAAAATCTCAACAAATCAAAATAATATTCAAACCACAACATTTAGTTTATCTACATCCAGCTCAACAGCAACATTTATAATATATCAATAATTTGTATCAGAATTTTCTCTGTAGGTACCTTTTTCATATGTTCTGATTATTTACAACTGTACAAGCGAGGCACACTCCCGAGTGCACGTATTTAATACAGTATTGACTATTTGCATTTACAGGATTTCCCAACATTCTGAAAAAAGATCAACTGTTGAAGATCTTTAAGGTATATTACAAAAACTACTGCTAGCTCTTGTACTACACTATGCTTACTCAGTAAAACCAGCGACAGGAGATCCACACAGTAACTGAGTAACTCTGACCCACTCACGCCAACCCAGGGCCGGGCTCCATGGACTCTAAGCTGTCTTATACAAAAGTTAAGGCAAAGTCATTTTCAAGTTTAAATAAAATTCAAGTCTTTAAATATTGGATGGAAATAATTTTTTCTTAAAAAAAACCCTCAGTCTTGTTAAATAACATTTTGTGGAATAAAGTGTATGGTTACATTTAGCAGGAAATATTCTTATTTTAATGTTTGCTGCTTAGAATACTTAAAGAAAAATTTGAGGCATTTTAAAACAAAATAATTTATATTTAACTTTATTATAAACTTGCTAACTTTAGTGCATCCTTGTTCTTCAGAAGTGCAGCACTTCTGGAAGTGAATCAATGAGGCCCTCGTCTTGGAGGTAAAAGAGCAGGAACTTTATCCTCCACCAGCCAAAGAGGGGGAAAAACCACAAACACCATTCTCTCACGATTACGTAACTCTTAAATCCATGTGCTGACGCAGAGGTACGGGAAGATGTCCACACGGAGCTGAACATGTGGACTCTCTCCAACCAGAGTGCTGGGGAACACGGACAGAAATGTGCACAGAGCAGGGCTGGGGCCATCAGCTCACAGGGGTCAAAACAACATCATGGTACAACTTCTGGTAACATGTCAGTGGGCAACCAAGTGTATGTTTTCATTTAGGTTCTATTCACAATGTGCTTTGAATTTATATTACATAATAGCCACTTGAAACTGGAGTGAGAAGCTGGTTACTTGCTTGCAGTGCATCAGAACCAAGGTTTCAGGTCTCTCTGGGGTGGCCCCTGCAGGTTCACTCTGCCCAGGAGATCAAAAAGGACGCGCTCTCTACATTCTTAAATGCCAGAGTCCCCTACCAACGGCTTAGGTAGAAGCACAGCTCCCACATCAGCACTGTTGCCCTGGCGCAGCCAGCACTGCCTCTACGAGGCCACACCTGCCTCTGCCAAGGCCACTGCCCTCATTCATCTGCGGGGACATTCTAGAGATATGCACTTGCAGTTTTTTTTTACTAAAAAAAAAAAGTAGCAGAGTTCCCTTAATTTAGAAAAACTCACTATATATAGCTTGCATTCAGAGCCACATGGAGGCTTAATAAAAAATACCAATTTGTTAGGATAAATGCTTTTTCTATCTTGGAAAAAAAAAAAATCAGACTTATGCATCACCTCCAGTTAAGCACCAACCTAAAATAAGGTTTGTATTAATTAAATCCTGAAAAATCGATTTTTTTCCAAGAGGGGGAGAATCCAACTCACAGAAGAAAACCAACTTGAGGATCCCACAGGCCTCAGACACTGCAAGCTCCTAACCAGCGGCTCGCCCTCGCACTGAGTGTCGTTTGTGGTTAACACAGCGCTCTGCGGCCCCTCCCAGACGTACGGTTTTCACTGAGGAGACTTGGGGGGAGTGCTCTGCTCTCGGCTGAGACGCTTCCCCATGGCCGAGGGCGAGGGCCGGCCCCCGGCCGGCCGCCTCTGGTCTCTGGGGGCTCCAGGTGTGGACTTGAGGGCTGGGGGCTCCCGGTATCTCTCCGCGGGCTCTGCCAGCTTCTTTTCCTCCTTCCCACAACCAACAGTGTTTGGCTTTTGTTCTTTTTGGGGTTGCAATGGGGAAGAAGGAGGCTCTTTACTTGTTCTCTGACAAATCTCTGCGTAGCTGGGCTTTCGCAATTCCTGGAAACAGACAATCCTGGGTTACCTGTGTGAAATGGTGTCTCCAGGGACAAGACAGGTAATCAAGTTCACTTAAAAGAGTTTTCAACTATAACTAAGTTTCCATCTTCACTAGTGTTTTTAACTTTTAAAAAGTTTGTAAAATCTAATGATTTAGTTTCCCCTGCCGTGTAGCACTCCCTCTGTGCCACTGTAGTAATGGATAAAACTAGAAAAGGTGTGAGGGAGAAGAGTGCTGACTGAACGCCATCCCCACCCAGCCCTCAGCTTGCTTGGGCAACGCGGAAGCCCAGGAGGAGTCCGGATGCTGCCTGCGCTCACTCCGCCACCTCGGGACAACAGAAGGGTGTCCCAGGTGCCCATGGTGGGCAAAGGACCCTCACACAGTACTCAACCCTGAAAGGTAAACTCCAAAAACAGTCTTTAAATAAAAATGTTTTGCACATTTCAAACTACAAAGCACTGGAAATGTGTAAGAATGATGAAGACAGCTAAAATCTTCAAAGAAATGTGTAACAGAGTTTTCAGATAAGTGGAAGCATAAAGGCTAAACAACAGAAAAGTAAAATATTTCCCTTAGCTTTTTTTTTTTTTTAGAGATACAGTCTCACTCTGTCACCCAGACTGGAGTGCAGTGGCGCAATCTCAGCTCACTGCAACCTCTGCCTTCCAGGTTCAAGTGATTCTCCTGACTCAGTCTCCCGAGTAGCTGGGACTACAGGTGTCCACCACCAAACCCAGCTAATCTTTTGTATTTTTAGTAGAGACGGGGTTTCACCATGTTGGCCAGGACCGTCCTGATCTCCTGACCTCATGATCTGCCTACCTCGGCCTCCCAAAGTGCTGGGATTACAGGCTTGAGCCAGCCTCTCCTTTTATTATTATTATTTATTATTAAAAGTATTAATTTTAACCTATAAAAAAATCCTTTTTTAGACTCAGCCCAGGGGACAGTAAGGGATTAAACTCCCAAATTCAAGTAAAAAGCTCACCTAAGATCAAACTACAGAGGCCACAACTCAGAATGAGAGAGGCCACGGTTCACCCAGCAGGGAAAACAGCAGAAAGGAAGTCACTGGGGTTCAGGCCTGCTGGGCCCACAGGGGTTGGAGGCTGGTGGGGCCACCATCTTGCTCTTCCTGTCTCTTCATCAGACACACGATGCGCACACGCGCACACACACACGCGCGCGCACACACACGCACACAAACACACACACACGCTCAAATTGCTGAAATGATCCTAAAGTCTATGGAGAAACAGGAGCTGGGGTCTTGTTACTACTCAAGAAACCTCTACTGAGCAACACTGAAATAAAAGGACTACATGGTGGTCTGAGAAAGAACTAGAGCAGTTAGTGGAAAGTTATTAGCAAATATTAAGCATATTTTGTACAGAAAACACAACACAGACAGACGCAAATAAAAACCCACCAAATTAGATGTGATTAAAAAACGAGCAGGTGCAGGAGTGCGCAGCGTCTGTTCACACCAGAGCCTCGCGGCTGTCGTGCAGGAAGGCAGGCACGAGGTACGTACCGTGGCGGCTCCGTTCACCTGCACCGATTTACATGCGGTCGCAGTGAGGGCGGGAGGAAGTCTGTCCACACTGTGGGCTTCCCTCTGTTTCTCCGCCACCTTGGGATCACTGTAAAAATGCCACCCAATATTTGAATCTCATGCAACGTCACAGGCCATTCAAGTCAGTAAACACCAAGGCGCTGGGAGAACTCCAATACTCACTCAGGTAAATGAGCTGGGGAGGGGGATCGCTCGTACGTTGCTGATACAGCACAAGAAGCCGGCACTGAGGGCTCTCTGGAGACCACTACAGGAAGGGTGTTCACACTTGCATCTGCACTGAGGGTCTGAAACAGGGTCAAGAGTCTTCATCAGAGTCCTGCTGGCACTAAGTGGAGCTGGTACCAATACCCGTTCACCACACCCATGAACAGCCTTGGGAGAGCGGCACAAGGACACAGGGGAGGAGGGTCTTCTCCAGCAAAAATGTCTCAAAGAGCCCAGGACTATCCTCTGCCCCACACAAGCGCCCACCCTTCTCTTTCTCGGCAAATACCCCATTGTTCTTACATCACAAGCCTTATCTCCTCTCCCGCAATGATGATCTGCAAGCTTATTTCTTAACTGAACAGGCATCCAACACATCTCACCCACCTGGCACTTTGGGCCCAGCACGGCATGGCACCACAGTACACGCACATCTGCTGAGTGTTGAATCCTAACACAGTTCAACACAACTCATTCACGTAGCTGAGAAAAAACAATCGGCGCCTCCACACCCGTATAAATGTGAGCTCCCAGCCCTCCCTGAATTCAACCCCAGGAAGCAGGTGTGCGAATGCCCCCATCTCAACAGGTGAGGAAACTGAGGCCCAATACCTCGAAGTTAATTCATCCAAGGCCAGGAAGCTAAGGACGGAGCGAAACTTACTCCCTCCTTACTCCAGCCAGCGACCCCTGGCAGTGGCTATTTCGTGTGTGCTTGATCTTATGCATGTGGGATGTAACGATACACTTGTCATGCAACTTAAAAAAGGCAGGAGGGCAGGTGATCGTCACACTTCTGCCCTTCGATGAAGGCTAACGACAGACTGAGAGCCCTTCCAGCCTGAGAACCAGAATCTGCTGCGACTCCTATGCTCAACCAGCAGGAATCCAGCTTGGTGGAAACAGGATGGCAAAGGACTCCTTTTGTAAAAGTGCATTTTAAATTCAGGGTAGAGGCCAGGTGCAGTGGCTCACACCTATAATCCCAGCATTTTGGGACGCTGAGGTGGACGGATTACCTGAGGTCAGGGGTTTGAGACCAGCCTGGCCAACATGGTGAAACCCCATCTCTACTAATAATACACAAATTAGTCGGATATGGTGGTGCGTGCCTGTAGTCCCAGCTACTTGGGAGGCTGAGGCGAGGCAGGCGAATCGCTTGAACCTGGGAGGCAGAGGCTGCAGTGAGCCAAGGTCATGCCACTGCACTCCAGCCTGGGTGCCAGAGCAAGACTCCATCTTAAATTAATTCATTAATTCATTAATTCATTCAGGCTATATTCAGTCCCAATGCAACTGAAATGCAGATCCACAACTGCAGGTCATGAAGCAAGTCAGAGTGACCGTCACAAGCTCCATGTCAACAGGGGAAGGGCTGAACTCCATCATTTCTGGAGCCTCCACCCCACTTTGAAACCCAAGGGCCACGCTGTTGACTCAAGAAGCTCCTGAGAAGCAGCAATGGAGCCCACTACACCTGGGTGGCGGCATGAGGCTCAGGGTCAGGCTTTTCAAAGCAGCAATTCATTCTTCAACAGAAACCTTACAGAGAAACTCAAACTGGGCACAGCAGTAGTTGCTGTTTCTGAAGCAGGATTGGAGACCTGCCTCTTCTCCTCCACTCAATACCAAGGGTAGAGTAGGCCACAGTTGGAAAACGAGATCTTTAATGTGCATTTCTTCTCAAGGCACTAATACCTCAGAAATGATGGTGTGGAAATTTAAGGCTGTGTTGACAATCCTGGAATGTACTCAGTCCCCAAGGTTGGACACAGGAGCACGATCATCTACCAATATACAAAGGACTAGACACGTCACCTGGCTTTTAGTGTAAAGATGCTGCATCAAAATCCACCTTCAATTCTGCCCAAGGAACTAAAGAACTGTTCTATCCAATGCGGTGCCTTCCCGAAAGCCTGGGGGGAAGAGACACTGACTCTGCAGACCTGGGTGAGGGAGCAGGCGGCATGGTCACGTGGCGTGGAATAGACACGCGGTGGCTCTGGGGCACAGCCGGGGAAAGCGCCCCGGCACAGGGGACACAAGCAACCAGGAGTGCTCAGCAGGCTCTTCCTGGGCTCTTCCGACGCACAGGAGGTAACTGGGCAGAAAACTTTCTCTGCACTTCCCAGAGCCTTCAAACGTCAGCTGTGGCAGCTGGACAAGTCCCACCTTCACCTCGCTAAGCACGTTAGAGGCCAGAGCGCTGGGCTGAGCGTCCTCTGGCAACTGCAGCTCTGGATGACTCCTGGGATGATTTTCACTGCAGCCGAGGGGGCACCTCGTGGGGCAGCCCAGACCTCACCAGAAGCCACCCACACTACAGTGGGGTTCTCCCAGGCTTCTTGCTCCTTGTCTCATGTAGATTACTACACATTTTACTTATTTCCAATATTATTCAGGTTCTTCTATTTCATTCTATTGTTTTGTAAAATAAAGGCAGGTCTGAACAATAATGACAATGCAATCTAAGTTTCTGGGTGAGAGAAAGGGTGTGTATAGCCTATCATTGCACAAGTTTCTACCTCTGACTTCATCAGACAGCAAGGTTAAGGAGAAGGCCCAGTCCTGGGATCAAGATTGGCCTTACCCCAAATCTGTGCGACCTCTCCAATCACATGGCCTCTAAGCCTCTCTTGAGTATTAAAAACAAACATGTATAAAGAGCTTAGCAAAGCGCCTGACACGGAACCCGTACCTAAACACTGTTGGCAACTATTAGACATGCAATGTATCCCTTACCCTTTCTTTGGATGGTCCTATTATCAAGCTAGATAGCCTGTTTTCAAACAAGTCCTCTGTCTTCAAATTGCCCGCAGCTCCAGGTAATGGAGGGAAGTTGGACAGCCCCAGCTCGAAGCTTGGCGACGGAGGCTTTGGTGGCGTTGGAGACTGTGTCTGGCTGCTCTGCAACAGAATGACATCCCAGGGTCACGGTGTGGAGAGAGAAGGCCACGCAGCTTCTCATTTCCACACCCGTCTGGAAAATATCTGTAGAAACAAGCAGATCATTCAACCCAGACAAGGGCTTCCTCACCCAATTGAAGCAACTTCAACCATCTAGAGCAGAGCTTTAAAACTGAAATCTCAAGATGCTGCTGCCCAAGAGACGTGTCACCAAGGACACAGTGAGGCTAAGGTGCTATCCAAAGAGCCGTCCAGCCATGGCTGCCAGCACTCACAAACAGCAGGGGCAGCTGAAGGCAAGGGAGGCGCTCTGGAGTGATGGAAAGCAGGGCAGCCTGAGTCTAGACATTGAACTTTCCCACTTCCAGACAAGTGTTGGGCTATTACAGCATGGTTTCTAATGCAAGTCACAAAGATAACTGTGAACAATACATGACACTCTCCACAACCTGTGTAAGAAATTTTACACACGTGCATCAAAAAAGTGGTTTAATAAAAGGGAAAGGGGCTTGAATTCTCTGAAAATAAACTTAATGAAAGTTATATTTTTTAATAATTAAAAACACAGTATTTGATAACAAATTTGAATCAGATTCTTTGACTTCAAGAAAGCAAACTCAGTACAAAAGAAGAGAGTGTACTTTGTAAGCCCAAATCTCAGGAGAAAGGCGGTAATTTAACCTTTTATTGGAAAATGATCTATCAACCCGCTTTAACAAGCTGGCAGTCATTTTGCGAGTACGCAGTTCCTCGGCTGAAGGCCACATGGCACAGAATGGGGAAATGAGTGTATTTTAGTTTAGAAATGAGTTTATATTTACTAAAGAATACAAGTATTTTTAGTTGAAACAATGAGCTACTTTGACCAGGAAGCAAAGCTCTCATGGGATCCACCTAACTTGAGAGTGCCAACGTTTCTCCAAAATTTATACACAGGAAGGTGAATCCCTGCATCAGTAGATTCCAGAGAAAATACATCAGAAGTGAAAGCAGGTCAAAGGATGAAAATGAACTCAGGCTGACACAAATCCCAGTCTGTGACATAAACCCCAGCACAGTCTGTGTTGGGCATTCTACTTGCTTCTCTGCTCCATGGGACAGGTGCCTAATTTTAGCTTAGCTTTTCCCAGTTAGGTGTCCTTGGCAGTAAGCTTGTTACCTACTAAGCAGCTGGCTGTTGTACGCTCTCTATAACCTAGTATTGTGAACATGATGCTCGAAATAATCCTGCAAAGCTCTAAGTTACACATGGCCATTGTGATGGCAAAGCGGTTTTAAACATCTGCACGTTTCTGAGGTGAACACAGCTTTTCAGAAGATAAGCATCATTAGAGAGACAGCCTTCCCAAAAAACGTATTTAAATCTCAACTCGTAGAAGCAAAAGAGACAGGCAACAAATGCTCAGATGTTGGAGTTACAAAATGACATCGCCGACAGATGGGACTTGACTTGGAAGGCAGTGTTAAAATTCTCTAGGATCTGAGCGCCCCTGGGTGAGGTCTGAGTACTGCTCAGGTCCCATGGGCGTGGTTAGGCCCGAGGCTCACACACTCTTACAGAAAAAGAATCTGGACCTTTCTGAGGTCCTGAGAGCAAGTACGTAAAACGATGGGCGTACCCTCTGTAATCAGTACAACACTGGGCCACACACTGAAGCTTCTAAGCAGGTCAGTCATGAACACACGTACCAGGAAAGCAAGGCAAAACGGAATGGAATAGAAACAGGGGTGGGAAAACATCACAGCAGGCACAACAGTTTCCCACGTTTAAATGCTTGCCTTGTTAGTCCAAATGGTTACAGGAATTCACTAAATCCAAATGGAATCAACCGATAAAAACTGCCTTACCAACTAGTTAAACAAAAACTAGACTAAGCCGACTTTGTGAAAGGCAGAATTTCTGAGTTCTAAACAGAGATTGTATCTTTTGTGATGAGAAAACACCTGTGTGATAGCTTGAGAGGCTGGACCAGGATTTGTCCAGGTCTTCTCCAGCATTCCTTGTATGGAATTCCACATCTGCAAGCCCGTGAAGGCATCCCTCCCATCTTTGTGGGTACTGCTACGTGCCACTGTGCCGTCCCACCACTGGTTCATGGGTACTGCTAACTGCCACTGTGCCGTCCTTCCTATCTTTGTGGGTACTGCTAACTCTGCCACCGTGCCATCCCACCACTGGCTGTGGAGAAGTCCATGCCAACCTCCACTAAAGACCAGCACAAACATTTTCCACAGGAGAAACTGTTTAATCAACTCAAGCAAAATCACCACGTCTCGTGTACTTACCGCCACAAAAACCTATCACTTATGTTTGGGTCTGTCCTGCCAGTAAGTTACAGCAGAAGGAGATAATGCTTTCTACACAGCAGGAGAGTATTCCAAAGTTTTGAAGGAAAAACACCAACAAACAAATTGCTCCGTGGAAGACGCTTACTCTGCTCGTTGAAATGAATGGCTCCGGTCTTTTGAGACTCTTCGGTACAGCTGCCACACAGAAGAGCTCACGTGCACACCCGTGTGTAGGCTGCAGTGCGTGCGACAGCAAGCTCCTGGCCATGCCTATGCCACAGCACACACGCCTGTGCACGATGGAGTCCCGTGCAGCACATCGCTATTTCCAAAACCTCTACAACTGCTTCCTCCTAGGCCAGCCAGGGTGTCAGTTATTATTTAGCAGATTTCAGCTTACAAGTCTTTGAAACGCTCATTCTTGTGTCTTAACCTTAATCCATTTAATTAAATCTCAGGTTTGGTATAAATTAGATTTAAATGTCTTGTCAAGAGGCATATGCTTTATGTACTCACTGTAAACTTCTCCTCCCTTTTCTTCCGGTAGCCAAAGGAATTCTTCCTAGGAGTGGAAAGTGAAAGACTGTTATTTTTTTCCCACGTGGAGAATTTACTGTTGAGCACGTTTGCACTCACATAAGCAAAGTACACATCAACTCAGTCTTCATCACTTTAAAAACTTTCAAAGATGACTTTCAAGTCTAGAATCCCAACTCTAAGAAGCATAAACGGAGCAACACAAAGTGTACAGCAAGGGACTAACGCGGAAGTCCAGGCAAGTGACAGAGAACGGAAGAAAACACTGACTAAAACCATCTCCCTGGTGCCTCCCTGGGAGGTCTGTTGAGACGTGAGTACTGAAGATCCCCTGGGTCGAAATGACAGGACACATAAAATCTGAGACGGAGCTCCATCAGTGAGTTGTTTAAAATGGTGGTAAGAATTTTCCCGGTGCAGATTTGTTTTACATCAGATTTAAAAGATCCCAAACACTCCGTCCCATCCCTTCCTCCGCCCTCTCAGCTTCCTCCACTACTGCCTCCATGGCGGACCTCTTCCCACGAAAACCACACAAGGACCTCTGTGCCCCAAAGACTTCCTGTCCTTGCCTGCCAGCCTCAGGAACCACGTTCTGGACCTCCCCCTGCAGGCAGCAAGGCCATGCCACACACGCAGCTGATAACCACAAGACACACACTGATTAAGTGGTGACTTCACGTAGAGACCTGGGACACTAGGATGGCCAAGGCATTCCCATTTCCTTGGACAGGGTTATGTGGACTAACAAGTCACATGACACACATTAATCTCAATTTATAATTTAATGGCATGCAAAGACTCCCCCAAGAGCCTTGCATTACGTAACTTAGAAAGGAGTTCAGACATAGTCTTGACTAATCCCTTAATTTACAGAAAACCAAAAAGTAGTCTTGCCTAAGATGGCCTAACACTGGAACACTCCGTGGAACCATGGGCCAGCCCCTCTAGGGGAAGGATGGCACATACCTTTAGGATTCTGGAGCAAATCCCTATTATCTCCTACAGAAAACTTCCTGGAAATAGCTCCTGGCTTTCTACTGGGGCCTTGCGGAGACTGCAAGCCAGACTATGGGACATGGGTGAGTACTGAGCCACAGGTGGGGCACGAGTCCTGACAACCCACCCTCCTGCAGGAACAGGGGCCTTGGTGCTCCTTGTCCTGGATCCCTGCCTGCGGCCTCACAGGGAGAAAGGGACCTGGGCCTGCATTATGGACAGCCATCCCAACACACACCTGGCTCAGCACCACTCCCTAATAGGGGGTGCTCCGGAAACCCAGGGAGCTGAACGCCCACTCCGCTGTGCCACGATTCAGAACTGGTGGAAAGGTGGGGCTACCATGGCTCATGAACAGAGCTAGGAACGCAACCGGATGAGAGTCCGGAGTGGGACAGGACTCAACTGGCCCTGGGGACCTGGGAGGGGTGTGAGATGGATGGTGCCAGCACCTGCCTGCCCAGAGGCACTGTCCTGAGTGAGGGACAGCAGCCACATGGGAAGAGGACATCCCGCAGGGCTCGGCAGAGGGCATCCCTCCGCCAAAGGCAGCCTGCTCGTCACTACCGGCTGAGACACAGGGGCACCCATCCCTTGGAACACAGTGGTGTCCAGGACACAGACCTGCCTGCCATGGAGTCCTATCCCAGTCACCATCAGTGGGCCCAGTCAACACTCCCCACACCCTCACTGGGCTCCACGTAACCCGTGTCAGACCCAGAAGCCCACCTGCAGCTGCAGAACACGTCAGTGCCCATCATGCAGAGAGCAGGTTGGCCAAGCCAAGGCTCACCGACAGGGCCATGGCGGGTTCCAGCTCAGAAGAGGTAGCAAGGGACCCAGGGTGGTGCCAGCACCACAGAAACACCACTGTGACACCTGCGACTCTGAATACGGTGGTGTGAAGAGACTCTGAAGAGGTGTGCTTCCCCCAAATAACCCTAACAGTAGCTCCACCAAGGCAGCCACTTGGCACTTGGGGCTCCTCATGCCATTCAACCCGGCTGGGCTGTGCCCTGCCATGGCCACCATGCAAGGGTAGGGACGTGTGTCTGGACTCCGGTAAGGGGTTCTCCAGGGTATCTTAGCACTTTGGCCCAATAGAGAAAGTTAATGGAAACAACACAAACCCTCCCAAAAAGGGGAGGTGGAGGCTGCTGGGGATCAGGTTCTCGGGGCAAGCAAGGCCTGGAGCACTCCCTGCGAAACAGAACAAGCTCTTTCTCAACACAGAGGGAAGGAGGACGTTATGAAGATCAGCTCTGGCTTCAGGACCCGTTGCAGAAACAGGCTGCAGGAGCTGCATGCACTTTCCCCGCCCATTGAGCGGTGTACGCTTCCTAAACCACTCCCTGCTGCAGTGCTCAGGTTTCAGGTGGGAGGACAGTTGTCCTCCCTTGGTGGGGAGACAGAGGGTCTCCATTGGTACAAAATCTGCATCTGTTAGGCAAAAGCATAGACTTGTTACCACTGCAGCATTTGCAAGTTTAAGTATTGTTCAAGGGTATCCTGGGTGGAGCACACTCATTAGCAAGCGCTGGACTCTCGGCTTCAAAGCCACCTGTATACACTGTGTGAGGGAGCTGGAATTCAACAAGCCCCACTTTCACTTGCCAGGAAGCTTCTTGTGATGCTCACATGAACAGGGCACACTGAAGGGCACAGGAGGCTGAGGCCAGGGGTCTTGTCCATTTAGTCTGCCTCCTTCCACACCATGCCCACAATTGATGCCCCTCAGAGGGAGCCACATGGCCTTGATGAGTGGGGCTCTGTCCCAAGTCTGAGCCCCAGCTCTGCAGCCCTCCTCCCTCCAAGCTTCTGGGCCTTAAGAACCCCAAACTGAGACCCAGGGCTAGCAACTGCTCCCTGAAGTCAGTGACTCTGCATGACACAGTGGGCCCCTTTTGGCTTTGCATCTCCAAGGCCTGTTAAGCCAGCCTGACGCCATGTTTCCTGTGAGACAGCCCAGTGCCAGCTCTCCTAGACCATGGTGCCTTCCAATGCCACCGCACAATCCCTGCAGCAACTCCTATGTGCTCATTTAATCATTATGGGCAGGAATGAGATGCTTCTGATGCCTCTTCATGTTGAATTCTCACTTCACAGAGCGTGTGCATGGGGGCAGCAGGAAGAGGGGTCTGCACATGAGGCACAGTGCTATACATTTTGTGTACAGAAAACTCAGAAAAAGTTCAGGAATTCAAGTCACTTGTTTGTCACTTATGAAAGGGAAATCCTGACAGTCCTTATCAAGGCAAGGACTGGCCTTATCAACAATGGGCGGGTGCAGTGGCTCACGCCTGTAATCCCAGCACTATGGAAGGCGGAGGCCGGAGGATGGCTCTAGGCCAGGAGTTCAAGACCAGCCTGGGCAACACAGCGAGATCCTGTCTCTACAAAAAATTTAAAAACTAGCCAGGCATGGTGGTGTGCACTGAAGTCCTAGCTATTCAGCAGGCTGAGGCAACAGGATTGCTTGAACCCAGGAGTTCAAGGCTGCAGTGAGCCATGATCGTGCCACTGTACCCCAGCCTGGGCAACAGAGCAAGACCCTGTCTTAAAAACAAACAAAAAACCAACTACAGGACTGACGCCAAAAAAATATTAAAACCAAAAACAGTGGGCAGGAAGCACAACCACGACCCATCCTGGCTAGTCTCAACCCTCCAGTGAGATCAGACCTCAACCCTGATCTGCCTGGTTACCCGCTCCAGGCTCCACCTGCAGTGCCTGGTGCACACCCCGCTGGAGGGCACCAGGCCAGCAGCCATGGGGCAGAGCCTGGACACTGCTCTTGCAGAGGGGCCTGGTGAGCCGGGGATGCTGCCAAGAGGAGACTGCAGGCACATGGGATGAAGTCTATGACTGCTGAGCTCCAATGTTTCTACAGACAATGATCTAAAACATCTACAGTTCTCACCAGATAATGATCTAAAACATCTACAGTTCTCACCAGATAATGATCTAAAACATCTACAGTTCTCACTGAACCATTTCATATTCCAAAAAAGATGAAGCCATTTAAGTCTCAACAATTATATAAAACCCTTTATGTTTATAGCCTTCAATTAGATTTTCTGTGATATACTTAAAGACAATTACAAAACAGACCTAAATTAAAGAATTTTAAAAATATTAGTAGTTTACGATGGTACACAGTGGCTGCTCAACAACTCACCTTCCCCTCCCTAAACCAGGAGAGGATTCAAGACTGCCTGGCTCCACGCGCCCAGGCCCAGCCTCTCTCTTGGCATATGCTGAAGGGTTTTGTATCCGTGTTCTAGTTTGACCTGCTTGCCTTGTTTGTGGACTCCGGACACCATTAATTAATCGATCTGCAGTGAAGTTAAATATTGAAGGACTTTCTAATAACCCAGGTCCTCTCTCCGCACTAGGAATTGCATGCCGCAGATGAGATTTACTAGGATTCCTGTAAATAAAAATGGTTTTATGTGTTCAATTATAAAATGATCAAGGCATGACATAACATGCATACTGATAGGGAATAGCTAAGCTGAAATCTGCTTTCTATTTAATAAAATATAAAAACAGGATTTGGGATGGTTAACTCCTACCACATAGGATAATACAAATCTATTAACAATGTGCCACGATTCTGCTGTTTTTCCGTCCAGGCCCAAATTAAAATCAGGCACACCTGATGTGTACAAGTTGCCCCAGAGCCTCCTCTCAGAGAATCTGAGGCAGGCACCCACGCCAGATGGTAGTGCTTAGTCTTTACAGAATGCAGCTGTGTGCTTCAAGTGGCTCTGTCTGCAAGGAGCAGGATTAGTGATCAAAGCTCTCTCATCCCAGCTCCGGAAGGGCAGTAGCGTAAAGACCAAAAGCACTAGGAACGCCCCGGAACTTGCCTGCTTCGAGGAGGATACTGTCTGAGAGAAGTCAGAGGAGACGCCGCAGGCTTGAACGTTGGAGACGTAAACCCATTTATAAATCCAGTATTTGGAAATGGAGTTACCTAGATTCATTTGAAAACAGACAAGTAAAGAAACCATAAAACAGACTTCAATTTCATTAATACCAACAAATCTGTGGAAACCGACGGCATTTCTTGATGTTGTCAGAGTCATGACTCATGTTGAGACACGTATTTTACAATTTTATCGCCAATGGGTGCTGTTTAGAAGTAGGCTGGAGCTTTTGTGCATCCTTTCAGCCAATCCTTACAACAATCCAGCAAGGAGAACTGACACGTGGAAACTGGCACTGAGGAAAGACGTGGTCAAGAGTGCGTGGGCTCCAACAAGTGTTGTAACCTTTAGCACGTAAGTCTGATACTACCTCCATCGCTGGCAGGAAGTCAACAGGTCTTGATTCCTGATGGCTTTAATACAACTCATCAACGTTCTCAATCTCAGGAGCACCTGCACCTGCACTAACCCTACTGCTGCTCACTCGGCTTGATCCAACCACAGACTGACAGTGCCTTTACTTTACCTCGACACAAGTCCTGCTCTGCAGACCAGGGTATTTTCATATCATCATTATTCCCCAAGTCACAAGGTAAACATGGCATGCAAATATACTAACATAAGAGTCAGAAGAAAATTAGAAAGGGCCACAGAATCCCTAAAAGATCTTAAGCAGTTAAAAATATTGAGCATAGAATTTTAAGTATCGGCCAACTATTTTTAAAATCTAGACACATACAAAAGTAAGATAAAACTTAGTGTTAAAACAGTTCCTTTAAAGAAAAACAAAAAACAAACAAACAAAAAAAAAACCAAGATCAATCACTCTAATTCTCTGGCTTCTGGATCCATGGTTTCCAATACATTCTGAATCACTAACATTTTGCTCCTAATGCTCCTGACGCAGGGCGCTTAGTTCCTGAGGGCCTTACAGTCCACACCCTCAATGTCACTAAAGTGACAGAGATAGGCATAGAGCCCTCACCTCATATGGAGAAAAAGAGAAAGAAAAGGAAAAAAGCAAGTAATTCTCCTTAATTAGAGCTAACTGGAAGATATAACAGAAAAAGAATATTAGAGATAGCTTGGGACCAAAATAAAATCATACAAAAGGCAAGTTAGAATCTCCAATTTGCTATTTGAGAGACTCTATACGCTGTAAGAATCGGATTCTTTAAAAATACATCACACATGGCTGGGCGCGGTGGCTCACGGCTATAACCCCAGCACTTTGGGAGGCCGAGGCGGGCGGATCACTTGGTCAGGAGATGGAGACCATCCTGGCTAACATGGTGAAACCCCGTCTCTACTAAAAATACAAAAAATTAGCCGGGTGCAGTGGCGGGCGCCTATAGTCCCAGCTACTCGGGAGGCCGAGGCAGGAGAATGGCATGAACCCAGGAGGCAGAGCTTGCAATGAGCCGAGATCAGGCCACTGCATTCCAGCCTGGGCGACAGAGCGAGACTCCGTCTCAAAAAAAAAAAAAAAAATACACCACACAGGAGGAGCCGTGGATGCAGACCTAGATCTGAGGCTGTAAATCATGGGAAGAGCAATGAGGACTACTCATTTCAAGCAAGTCATTTTACAGACAGAGCCCTGATATTCCAGTAAATTTGCTCAAGATAAAAAATAAAATTGGTCATATATAAAAAATAAAGTTGATTATTAATGCTATTAACTTCCTATTATTACTTGTTGGGGATTAACAGGCATGACCTCTTCAGTTGCAGAACAAGGGACACACATATTTTAGAGCAAGTAAAAGGCTGCGATGGAGAGCCCCAGTTCCAAGACTCAGAGCAGGACCAGCTGGCTGGCACACACCGCAGTCTGAACATACAACACGAGTCAAGGCCATAAGCTGACCCAGGACCCCAAGGATCCCCAAGAGGGTCAACCATGATTAAAGAAATGGGAGAAGCAACTGCTGCAGGAAGAACTAAAAGGACAAGCACGGCAAGCCACGTGCAGCGATGATTCTTCAACACCCAGAGCCTATGCACTAAAGTCTCTCTGAGGTTCTCTCATGATATGCTTTTGGGAAAAGGAAGTATTCAGCTATGGGTACACTTTTACAGATGTACTACTTCAAAAAACCAGAAACTTTCTTACCATTAGGACTTACTCAAAAGAGACAGACGTAACTTTACCAAAGGTTCTTCTACTGCAGTGGTTCCAGACTCAAGGGGAACTGGGGGCCTCTGAAAATCTCTCCCTGTCCCCGCCTGCAATTCACACGGCCTTAGGAGCTATTTTATAAATGGAGTATGGTTTCATTTCTCTACTTAGAAACCTTAGACAACTTCCCACAAGCACTAGGCCAAAGCCCACAAGCCTCAGGACAGCTAAGCACCTGTGCAGTTAGGCCTGGAAACTTCCAGCTCGCTCCCCAACTCCCTGCCACCTGTCTACGCTTCAGCTCCAACACCCATGAATCCACGACCATCTTCTGTTCATGAAACTTCCTTCTCTTTGATTCCTTCTGAAAAATTCGTACTTAACCCGAAAAGCTCAACCCAGACAACAACACAATCCCTGATAAGCCCTGTTGGTCTGTGTTCTGCCATTCTGTACACATTCTGTACGCGTGTCTCCTTGGCATGTTTGACTTTTCCAGCCTGAGTTGTTTGATGGGCCCATATCTTCACTTTCCATATACAGGCATTTGTTTTCTCGAGTTCACTCTGCTCTGAACCTACCCTCCTTTTCTGCCTGTCAGCAGTGACGTCCCTGCCCATCAGGGTGCCTGGCTCCCAGCCATCCGACCCCGAGGACCACCCAGTCTTCCCTTAGTCCACAGCGAAACCCTGGACATGAACTCTTCAAAGCTACTAACTCAATTTCTGCTTTCTGACCATAACCTTCTATGGATACTACCCTTCAATCTCTCCAATTCCAACTAACCTGCATTGCTACCTCATGCAAACCTCTAGTCCATGAACCCATCTTCACTTCTCAACTAGACTTCAGCTTCAAGGACATGCTCATCCGTGTATTGCTGACTTTTGTGCATCCAATGCCACCAAACTCATGCTAATTCCCACCCAGGACCCACCTGATCTTTCAAGCATCTATAGCAGCACACAAAGATCCAGTACAGACTTATGGATTCCAACCACAGCCTTAACAAAGGCCAAAATCCATAAAAATTAATCATGTCAACCAACTCTAAGGCTGGTGAGAAGTGAGTAAAATAAGGCTGGTGAAAGAGCAGGCCTTCTCCTCGGCCTTGCTGTCAGAAGCCTATTAAACACCTCTTCCTCCTCAGTTAATCCCCCTTGCATTGTCCTCTGTGTAGGGGACACCAGGTACACTACAGCTCTTACAGCCCTCTGTATCTTGCTAAGAGCTGCAGTCAAGAGCTCGGGAGAGGGGAGAGTGGAGAGGGGCTGAGCAAGGATTGTGATCACAGCAATCCAAAGTTCTTTATGCATAAGCTCTGTTCTCAACTAAATTTAAAATCCCCCACATAACTTGAAGGTCTATTTTACTATGTCAGACTGCACACATATCTGGCTTCCTATTAGATGAGGATTTTAATCCTTCAAATTATCTAGCATAGTGTCTACAACATAAATTCCCAGTAAAGAAACGACGTACCAGGGGTGGGTCAAGATAGCTGTGCGTTGCTGACCACGTCTGGGGCGTGATCAGGCTGTACAGGGGGAACTGCTGCTGGGGGCTGTACATGGGAGGGAAGTAGAACGATGTCGCGTAGCGCTGCTGGGCATACAGGTTCACGTCCAGGGGTCTAAATCCATTCTTTGGCAAAAATGTGTTTATAGCTATTGCCTTTGCTTTTATCCGCGCCTGTTTGAAAATATGTAAGTTTCTATTAGAATACTTAGGAACATCAATTTGCAAATAAACAAAGAATAACCAATGGTCTTGCTTACCTTAATTGGTTTTCCTTGAAAAGTTTTGACTTCTTCTCGAAGGTATTTGTAAGCCTAAGGGCAAAATTAAGTACAAAATTCCATTCGATTAACCTTATGAATAAGAGGCACCAATAGTTCACTCAATAGCTCAAATAGGGAAATATATATTTAAATTATAGTGAACAGAACTTAGAATAATGGTTCTTGACACCCCCTGGGTCACAGATCCCTTAAAATAACCTCATAAGAGCTATGGAACGTGTACCCCAAATTCTCACAAACAAGATTTGTACACAATTTTGTAAGTATTAATAGATGCCATAGAAGTCTCCCAAAGACCACTGGCTAAGAACCTTGACCTGGTGGAAAATGATGAATACTGAGTTCCTAGTATTAATCCCAATTTCAGATTAGGAGTATGCAGTTCAGGAAATACCAGACAGGAAGGAAAAGGATTAGGATCATAACATTCTTTACATATCTCCTTGTTCTTCTCCACACTAATTCTACATTAAACCCCTATAAAACCGTGAAGGCCCTGCACCTCTGATACAGTCTCATCCAATCACCTTCGCCACGCAGGCTGGCAGAGCTCACGCTCAGCTCCACAAACATGGTTACTCTATCTTCCGTCCCCCTTTTCCCCGCCATCCAATTCAAACCCATCTTTCAGGTTTCTGTGTTTTCTTTTCTGAACCCCAGATATTGTTTATACCATTTAACACTTTATAATACATGTGTTAGTTTTCCCACAAATAAGATGTTTCCTTCCCTTAAGGGCAGGAAAACTACTAACTCCTTATACTTCCTTACAGAGCTTACTTCTCAATACCATTAAAAGCATCTTCCGGCCGGGCGCGGTGGCTCAAGCCTGTAATCCCAGCACTTTGGGAGGCCGAGACGGGCGGATCATGAGGTCAGGAGATCGAGACCATCCTGGCTAACACAGTGAAACCCCGTCTCTACTAAAATACAAAAAAAAAATTAGCCGGGCGAGGTGGCGGGCGCCTGTACTCCCAGCTACTTGGGAGGCTGAGGCAGGAGAATGGCATGAACCCGGGAGGCGGGGCTTGCAGTGAGCTGAGATCCGGCCATTGCACTCCAGCCTGGGCGACAGAGCGAGACTCCGTCTCAAAAAAAAAAAAAAAAAAAGCATCTTCCAACATACAATGAAGTCTCCTGGGAGATGAAGATTAGGTTCAAATTTCCCCCCAAACACTTTGCAAATAGTAAAACTTTTCTCTGCCCAGACAGAAGAACAAAACTGATTTTCCTAGGTTGCTTAGCTTGCTGTCCTTAGAAAGTAAAATCACATGCTTTTTATATTGCTATAAAAATTATCCATACAAATACACTCATTTAAGTTTCTACAACTTGATTTCCTCTGCAGATTATATTCGAACTTACTATCACAAATAATCTCAATGCCCAAGTTTAGTCCCAACATGCACTAATACTAAAAACTGGTAAACTATGCAATTCATAGGGTGATGGTGGAAAGAACTTACCTGTTGTGCATCAGCTTCTGTTTCAAATGTAATAAACCAATTATCATTATATGCAAATTCACAGTTTATAAATTTTGGTAAATTATCTCCTTTAAATAGTGCTTCTACTTCCTACAGGAAATAGAGATGTTAGAAATTAATTCTCAACAATGCCACTTTTTGTCCTCACCAAAAATTTTTTAACAAATGCATTATCTTAAGGAACTATCCTTAAACAAACTAACATACCATGATGCCTAGTAAATTTCTCTTCCAAAAAGGATGAGGGTTCAGCAGGGCTTCCAGAATCAGAATCACAATGCCATAGAGAAAAACAGTTACACAGCTTACAGCTTCCCCTACTCTCAAGATACCATTAAGCTAAATTAATGTGAAAACTATCATGCCATTTTCTGGGCTGATAATTTCACAACTTTAAAAAATAAAAATAAAAACATTGCTTGGACTTCTGTTTCTGGCCATGATGGACTAGATCTACTCTCCCAGATGACTCAATTTAAAAAACAAAGACAAAATACATGAAGAATGGTTTCAGGCCCTGAACCCCAGCATGTACACAAGTGTGATCCCTGAGAGGGACATGAACGGGGTGTGGGGGGGTTGGTGGCCCTCAGTGCCTGGGCCACAGAGCCCGCAGGGTAAGCCTGAGACGGCCTTCCCCACATCTCCAGCCTGGAAAACAGCTGCCTGAAGGAGGAGAGGGAACAAGCCCAGGGCAGGCTCACCAAGACCAGAATGGTTTGTTTTCCCACTAGCCACCGTGGGAAACTCTCCTAAACCCACAGGATAGCAGGGACAGTGCTCAGAAGGGCACTGCTTCAGCCGTGGGGAAAATGAGCCCTGGAGAAAAGGCTGCTCTGATTCCACCTAACAAGTTGGCTCCAAGTAACTTAACTGCATTTCAAAACAAAGCTCAAGAATATTTATTAGAATACAAAAATATTCAGTAAAGTAAAATTTAAAACGCCAAGCATCTCCTCCAAAATCACAAAGCATGCAAAGAAATAGAAAAATATGACCTATAATGCAAAAGATTAGACCTAGAAATGATAGAGACGATAGACTTAATACACATAAAACGTTTACTGCATGTATATTCCATATCCCATAAAAGGTAAAGACTGAGCATGTTAAACATACATGGAAGATTTTTTAAAAAGATCCAAATCAAACTTCACTGGAGATGAAAAATACACTGTCTGAAATTAAAACTACACTAAATAAAATAAACAGCTGGCTAGACACTTTCTGAAGAAAAGGGCGAAAGGGAGAAGAAAACATTTAACAAAATGGCTTGATAAATTTCAGATACAAGAAGTTTGAAATCTACACCAAAGTATATTGCAATCAACTTGCTTAAAACCAATAGTAAAATCTTCACAGCAGTCAGAGAAAGACTTATTACACACAGAAGGATGATGATAAAAACCACAGAAAACGTATACCAGAAGAGAGAATATCTTTAAAACACAGAAAGGAAAAAACCCCATCAATCCAGAAATCTATATGCAGCAAACACACCTTTCATAAAGGTGAAATAAGATTTTCCCAAACATACTAAAGCTGAAAAAAATTCATCATCGGCAGACCTGTACAAGAGATGCTAAAGGAATATCCAAGCAGAAGGAAAGTCCAGATTGACATAAAGGAATAAGAAGCACTGTAAATGGTAAATACTGAATAAACATAAAACACGTTTTTCTTATTTTTAATCTCTTTTTTAAAATGACTTGTTTAAAGCAAACACAACAACGATGTATTGTGAGGCTTATGACTGTGTAGAATTAAAATGTATGACAACAGCACAGGCCAGAAGTGGAGAATGGGAGAGCATGGCTGTAAATGGGAGGGCATGGCTGTAAATGGGAGGGCATGGCTGTAAATGGGAGAGCATGGCTGTAAGGTCAAGAGGTATGCTGCTCTGTGAATTACACGGACTCTACTACAGTTAGAGGGTCAGCTGGAAAGCCTAAAGAAAGGGGGTCCAATCTTTTGGCTTCCCTGGGCCACACTGGACGTGGAAGAACTGTCTTAGGCCACACGTAAAATACACTAACACCAACGATAGCTGATGAGCTTTTTAAAAAAAAAAAAACAACTCATAATGTTTTAAGAAACTTTGCGCATTTGTGTTGAGCTGCATTCAAAGCCGTCCTGGGCGGCATGCGGCCCACGGGCTGGAGAAGCATGCCCTAAGGCACAACTAAAAAACAGAAACAAAGAGTTATACCTAATAAGTCAAAAAAAGGAGATAAAAATACACATTTAATCCCAAACAAAAGGAAGGAAAAGGGAAAGAAAATAAAGAACAGAAGAGACAAACAGAAAACAAACAGCAAGATGAAGAATTTAAATTTAATCATATCATTACATCATTAACCTCTTAAATGTAGATGGGCTACGCTCTGAATTAAAAGACAGAAACTGGGCCGGGTGAGGAGGTTCATGCCTGTAATCCCAGCACTTTGGGAGGCCAAGGTGGATAGATCACAAGGTCAAAAATCAAGACCATCCTGGCCAACACTGTGAAACTCTGTCTCTACTAAAAGTACAAAAGTAGCTTGGCATGGTTGCGCACGCCTGTAGTCGGAGCTACTTGGGAGGCTGAGGCAGGAGAATCGCTTAAACCCAGGAGGCAGAGGTTGCAGTGAGCTGAGATCACGCCACAGCACTCCAGCCTGGCAACAGAGTGAGACATCATCTCAAAAAAAAAAAAAAAAGACAGAAATTTTCAGATTGGATAAGAAAAGCAAGACCCAATTACACACTGCTCACAAGAAATCCACTTTAAATACGAAAACACAAACGAGTTAAAAGAGGATAGAAAAGACCTACCATACTAATGTCAATCAAGGAATGCTAGAGTGGCTATATCCATACCAGATACCAGAAGAAAAACAGCAACAAGGAAAAACAGGGCCATTCCATAAAAAATTTCTAGCCAGGTACACTTCAAAAAGTACAAAGGAACTTGACAACCAAATGAACTACAAAAAAGGATTCCAGGGATTCTAATGCCCTATGCTGTTGTCCCACCACTGGTAAATGCTTACTGGTTAAAAGACAAAACACATCAACGCAAAAGTCACACTTGACTAATGGTAAATTAGGATTATGACTTTTAAACTCAAACAATAATACTTTCAGGCTACTAGACCATCAGTCTACTAGTGGCAAGAATGGTTGACTCCTCTGCCTCTGGGAAAATCCTATTTTTAAGAAAATCAGAATCAGTATTTAAAATGTATTCATCACTGACAAGCACCTAGTGACATTTAAAGAAGAATTTTCTGGAAACTCCTAGCCTACAGTTCTAAGACCCAGTAGAAGGGCTCTATAAAAATTATACAGAGTCCTTGGGAACTTCTTTTCTTACGTGGATTGTTTTAGGCTACTTATTTTCCTTCCTTTTTTTCCCAACTTTTAATTATCAAAGTTTCCTTTAAACCTTCTCTCTTAAGACCTTCATTGCTCAAGTTTTACAACAGATATAAGGTCAGCAGTTTTGAATAATATAAATATTCCAAAATCAATGTCTACTGCTAAATGCAGAAAATTCTCCTTGGTTAAAGTTTTACAAACATTTCAAGTCTTAAAAATTAGGATCTATGTTTTAAATATTACTTTAAGTTAATACAGATGTCCAAATTACTCATAAGAAATATGCTGGTCCTCAGCTGGGCACGGTGGCTCACACCTGTACTCCCAGCACTTTGGGAGGCCGTAATCCCAGCTACTCGGGAGGCTGAGGCAGGAGAAGTGCTTGAACCCGGGAGGCAGAGGTTGCAGTGAGCCAAGATCACGCCACTGCATGCCAGCCTGGATGACAGAGCAAGACTCTGTCTCCAAAAAAAAAAAAAAAAAAAAAGCAAGAAATATGCTGGTCCTTCATATTCAGACCCTTAATAAAAATAGGAGGAAAAAATTATAATCCAAAATTCTTTTTCTCCACATACTACAATACAGAACTAGTAAAGACAGGCTGAGTTGAACAGAAGGTAAAACTTGCTAGGGTAGGACCATACTTACATGAGAGTAACAGAATTTCTCACGCCAGGCAGAGAACTTTGTTGGAATCCTAACCTTTGTCACATGCTAGTTTTCCTTAAGAAACTCTCACACACACTAACCCACTCGGACTGAAAAGCTAAATTTGGAAGCCTGAGCAGCGATGTCCATTTCCTCGGCAGAGAAGGTGTGTGGAAAGATGCAGTATGAATGACGAGGCGGAAATCACATGAGAGATGAGACCAACGACAAACCCAGGCTTCCTGTGTCCTGCAAGTCCCCAGAGCAGGCAGAGCCCATTTTCTGAGGTAGGATAAACTAAGTTCGCAGCACCTTATACAAAGACTTTGCTTCATGATTTCAAGGTGTAACCATCAGTGTGTTTACTACACAGAGCAACTCAGTTTAGGCATCTGGATAAACGGCAGATTTTACAGCAACATGTAACAGTAGATAGCTTTTCATTACTTTTAAGCTATCAGATACTGTGGTTCCCTAAAATTACTGCCCAAGTCGGGTGAATCATGAGGTCAGGAGTTCGAGACCAGCCTGGCCAAGAGGGCGAAACCCTGTCTCTACTAAAAAATACAAAAATTAGCCAGGCACAGTGGCAGGCGCCTGTAATCCCAGCTACTCGGGAGGCTGAGACAGGAGAATCGCTTGAGCCTGGGAGGCAGGGCTTGAAGTGAGCCGAGATCACGCCACTGCACTCTAGCCTGGGCAACACAGTAACACTCCGTCTCAAAAAAAAAAAAAAAAAAAAAAGGCCTGCCCAAGTTCCCAGTTCTCTAAGAGTGGCTGTGCTGGCTCAGACCAGGTTACCGGTTCTCTAAGAGTGGCTGTGCTGGCTCGGACCAGGTTCCTGGTTCTCTGAGAGTGGCTGTGCTGGCTCGGACCAGGTTACCGGCTCTCTGAGAGTGGCTGTGCTGGCTCGGACCAGGTTACTGGCTCTCTGAGAGTGGCTGTGCTGGCTCGGACCAGGCCACTCTGGTGGCTCAGGGAGTTATTCATGGTGCCCCTTTGACATAAAAATACTTGTTTTGAAAAGTTAGTTATCACAAAAGTGCTTTTTTCTTGATTTGTGGGTTTACTAATCTTATTTTTAAATAAATGTTTAAATGTGTTATTTCTAATTTCTAAATATAGAAACGAATAAACCTTCACTATCTTATTATAAGGAGTCCTGGGATCAAAAGGTTTGGGAATCATTCCCTCCTACTCTGTAACTCAGTGTGTATACACCCTGGGAAAACAGTGTTAATGTAAGTATTCAGTCTAAAAACATACAGCCCAAAAAAACACACAAAAGTAAAAAAAAATCAAAACCAACAAAGACCTTTGGGAAAATGTCCAAGTAACCTTCAGAGGAGAAAGTACTTACTTCCACAGGGGTAGATTCAGGTATTTCACGCAATATTACTATGCAGCGATTCTGATTTGGCCTTACTTTCTCTCCCTTTTCATCCACTTGGACTAAAGGTAAAGCTATAAAGAGAAGAAAAATCAATGGTAAAACAAAAATATTAAAATGTGATATGCCAGTGGAATGTGTTACATTCTATTACTGTATTACTAAATACGCTAAAGAAACTTACAAATAATGGGCAAACTGTCAAAACTTTTGCTAGTCTAACACAATCCAAAGGTTTTAAACCAATCTCACATGTTAGTTTTCAAAACTAAGGAACACGGACATTTAAAATCCTGCAAGAGCCATGATGTATGTAACACTATGAAACAAAGGTTCTAAACAGCTCAAGCACTAAAAGCAGACAAAAATACAGGGTTAATGGCTTTCTCCTTTCCACAAGTACCTAAAGTGAAATAATCTTGTCTTATAACTTGTTTCTGTGTGCCCTTCCTGGCTCCCTGATGATCATCTCTTACCTAACAGTCATGCATTGTTCACATTAGGACACTCATGTGACTGCGGTAATAGACCTAATTCAGATTTTGCCAGTTTTTACATAAATTGTGTTTTGGTGTCACATCTATGAAACTATGCAACGCACAGATTCCAGTTACAGCAAGTAATGATGACAATTAGGGCTCAGAGGTGCCCACTGTCGCAAAGATACAAATTACCAGCATCAAGATGAAAGTGGCAACATCATTACAGGTTCCATCAACAGGAAAAAGGTAACAATGGAATATTATGAAAAAGTTCACGCTAATAAATTACGTGAAACAGAAACATTCCTTAAAAGACATGCCAGGCGCGGTGGCTCAAGCCTGTAATCCCAGCACTTTGGGAGGCCGAGACGGGCGGATCACGAGGTCAGGAGTTCGAGAACATCCTGGCTAACACGGTGAAACCCCGTCTCTACTAAAAATACAAAAAACTAGCCGGGTGAGGTGGCGGCGCCTGTAGTCCCAGCTACTCGGGAGGCTGAGGCAGGAGAATGGCGTAAACCCGGGAGGCGGAGCTTGCAGTGAGCTGAGATCCGGCCACTGCACTCCAGCCTGGGCGACAGAGCGAGACTCCGTCTCAAAAAAAAAAAAAAAAAAAAAGACACAAGCCACGAAAGCTCACTCTACAAGAAAGGTAACTGGGGCATGACTGTAATTTAATTTTTTGTATTTTAATCTGACAAAAGATCATCAAAGACTCATATGCTGAAAACTGCAAAACACTGCCAAGCGAACGTTTTAAAGACCTACATAAAGACATAGTCTGTGCCTGTGGGTTGCAAAACTTAACATTGGTAAAATGGGTAAATTCTTCTCGAGTGAATTTACAGAATCACTGCAATCCCAATAAAAACACCAACAGGACTTTTTGAAAAATTGTAATGATGATTCTAAAATTCATATACAAATGCAAAACATTTAGAAGGGCCACAACAAAGCTGGAGGTTCCATACCTACTTTAAGACTTACTATAACATTACAGTGATTAAGACACTGTAGTGTCAGCATCAAATCAGACAAATAATCAAGGGAATAAAACACACATTCCAGAGATCAACACCCATGTGCACGGGCAGTCAATACAACAAGAGCCCAGACATGTGGGGTGCTGCAACAGATACACACAGGATGCATACCCCACACCACGTGCAAACATCAGCACAAAAAAGATCACAGACTCGAATGTTCAAATGTAAAACATAAAAGTAATAAAAGGAAAACGATTAGAACCTTGGACCAAGCAAAGATTTCTTAGGTACAACACCAAAAGCAAGATCCGTAACAGGAAAAAATTAACAAATTGGACTATAAAAAAATTTCTACTTCTGCTTCTCAAAAGACACTGGTAGAACAAAAACACCAGCTGTACACTGAGAGAGCATATTTGTAAATCACGTGATAAGGACTTGTATCCAGAATACCTGTACTACATATTTCAGTGTACACACATACATCATTGACAATGTGACTGTGAGGCAAAGAAGCATCTTTTCAACAAGCGCTGCTAAACCACTCAGCATCCACAGGCAGAACATTCATCTAGGTGCACACCTGGCACCACCATTCACAAAAATTAAACCCAAATGGATCATGGACCTAAGTGTAAAATGCAAAACCTTAAGTCCTAGAAAACATAGGAGAAAATCTAGAAGACCTTGGGTCTGACAATAACTTCTTAGACACCACACTAAAGACAAGATCCGAAAAAACTTCATTAACATTTAAAACTTCTGCTTTGTGAAAGGCAATGTCAACAAGATGAGAAGCCACTGACTGATGGAAAATAGTTGCAAAAGACACATCTGACAAAGGATTGTTAACATCAAAATGCACAAAAAACTTAAAAACTCAACAAGAAAATGAACAAGATTAAAAAATGGGCAGAAGACCTGGACAGACACTTCACAAAAGATTTACAGAGGGTGAATCTACATATGGCAAAACGCTTCACATCATATGTCACAGAGAATGCAAATTAAGACATCAACGAGATGTCACTGCATACCTATTAGCACGGCAAAAATAAACAACAATGACACCAACAAATGCTGCCGAGGATGTGGAGCAACAGGAACTCCCATTCACTCCCGACGGGAATGCAAAGTGGTTCATCCACACTGGGAGACAGTTTCATGGTTTCTTACAAAACAAATCATATTCGTAGCATATGATCTGGCAATTGTGCTCCTCCGTATTTATCCAAAGGAGCTAAAAACTTATGCCCATGCAAAATCTGTACACAGATGTTTATAGCAACTTTATTCACAACTGCCAAAACCTGGAAGTAATCAAGACGTCCTTCAGTGGGTAGATGGATAAAGAAACTGTGGGACATCCAGACGATGAACTGTTATTCAACACTAAAAAGAAATGACCTATCAAGCCATGAAAAGACATGGAGGAACCTTCAACATATATTGCTAAGTGAAAGAAGCCAATCTGAAAAGGCTACATCCTACAGGATTCCAACCCTAGGACATTCTGGAAAAGGCAAAACTACAGAGGCAGTAAAAAGATCAGTGGCTTCCAGTGATTGGGGGAGGCAGGGATGAACGGGTGGAGCTCAGAGGATGTTTAATTTTTTTTATTATACTTTAAGTTCTAGGGTACATGTGTACAAGGTACAGGTTTGTTATATATGTATACATGTGCCATGTTACATATGTATACATGTGCCATATTGGTTGGTACATATGTATACAGGTGCCATGATGAGTTAATGGGTGCACCCGCTAATTCATCATTTACATTAGGTAGATCTCCTAATGCTAACCCTCCCACCTCCCCCCACCCCACAACAGGCCTTGGTGTCATGTTCCCCTTCCTGTGTCCAAGTGTTCTCATTGTTCAATTCCCACCTATGAGTGAGAACATGCGGTGTTTGGTTTTCTGTCCTTGTGATAGTTTGCTGAGAATGATGGTTTCCAGCTGCATCCATGTCCCTACAAAGGACACGAACTCATCCTTTTTTATGGCTGCATAGTATTCCATGGTGTATATGTGCCACATTTTCTTAATCCAGTCTATCAATGATGGACATTTGGGTTGGTTCCAAGTCTTTGCTATTTCAATAGTGCCGCAATAAACAGACGTGTGCATGTGTCTTTATAGCAGCATGATTTATAATCCTTTGGGTATATACCCAGTAATGGGATGGCTGGGTCAAATGGTATTTCTAGTTCTAGATCCTTGAGGAATTGCCACACTGTCTTCCACAATATGGTTGAACTAGTTTACAGTCCCACCAACAGTGTAAAAATGTTCCTATTTCTCCACATCCTCTCCAGCACCTGCTGTTTCCTGACTTTTTAATGATCGCCATTCTAACTGGTGTGAGATGGTATCTCATTGTGGTTTTGATTTGCATTTCTCTGATGGCAAGTGATGATGA